>NC_037673.1:94842217-94877129 GCF_003255815.1 Theropithecus gelada
CCCCTTGCGCTTCCCAGGTGAGGCGATGCCTCGCCCTGCTTCAGCTCTTGCTGGTCGGGCTGCAGCAGCTGACCAGCACCTATCGTCCGGCACTCCCCAGTGAGATGAACCCAGTACCTCAGTTGAAAATGCAGAAATCACCGGTCTTCTGTGTCGGTTGCGCTGGGAGTTGGAGACTGGAGCTGTTCCTATTCGGCCATCTTGAGCCTATTTTATTTTTATTTGGAGTCTTGGTTTAGAGATTTTAGATTTTCATATAAGTGATATAATAAATCTGATTAAATTTTATTTTATTAGTATTTTGGCCATACTCATACTCTGCATGAGTATTGATAAAACTCACAATGATAATGATAAGCAAAAATCATAAAGTTGGGGGATAAAAAACAAAGCAAAATAACCAAGTTGTAGAAATATGATCCCACTAGAGTAACACTGAAAATGATACAGTTACTATGGAAAGCCTATAGAAGTTCCTCAAAATACTGAAAATAGCACTACTATATGATCCATCAATCCCACTTCCGGTTATATATTTAAAAAATTGAGGGCTGGGCACAGTGGCTCACACCTGTAATCTCAGCACTTTGGGAGGCCAACACAGGTGGATCAGCTGAGGTCAGGAGTTCGAGACCAGCCTGGCCAATGTGGTGAAACCCTGTCTCTACTAAAAATACAAACATTAGCCAGGCTGGTGGTGTGTACCTGTAATCCTACCTACTCAGGAGGCTGAGGCAAGAGAATCACTTGAACCCGGGAGATGGAGGATGCAGTGAGCCGAGATTATGCCATTGCACTCCAGCCTGGGTGACAAGAATGAAACTTGGTCTCAAGAAAAAAAAAATGAAATCAGGATTTGTAGGATACATTGCCACTCCTATGTTTATAGCACTATTCTTCCTAATAGTCAAGATGTGGAAGCAACTCCAATGTCTATTGACACTTGAATGGATAAAGAAAATGTGGTGTATAAATATAATAGAATATTATTGAGTCTTTTAAAAAAAGAAAGAAACCCTACTATTTGTGCCAACAGGAAGGAACCTGAAGGACAGTATGTTAGTTGAAATAAACCAGTCACAGAAGGACAAATACTGCATGATTCTGATGCAAGATATTTTCTTGACCCCTCCTTGGGACTAGTGACAAGGGAACCTCAATTACTCAGGTTACCCACTCAACCCCTCATGGGAGGGAGCATGTGAGCAAAGGAATACAGGAATCAGAGCAGGTGAGTGCAGGAACCCCCTGCTTTGGTGCTGGCAGAAGCAAACTCTGTGTGGGCCCCTCAGCAGTGTCCTGATGAAGGTGTCTGCAACCTCAAGGCCCCAGAGGACATGTTACAATGTTCTCTTACCTCTGCCATCTGCAGACAGCAGTGTGTTATGAGCTCAGTGGGTCCTTTGCCTAATCATGTGGGGTGGGCTGCCTTCTGCCAGTGATGGCAAAGGGCCAGTGTGACAGCCCTTTTTGGGTACCTGCACTTGGTGTATCCCGAATTCTTGCCTGGTGCCCAAGAGGAATGAGGTCATGCAGATGAACTGAAGGATGGCAAATGTGGAGAATGTTATTGGGTGGTGAAAGCAGCTCTCAACAGAGAGGGGAGCTGGAAAGGGGATTAGCAGGGAAGGTTGCTCTCCCCTAAAGTCAAACCGCCTCTCTTCCTCATCCAGCTACCATTTTCTGAAGTCAAGCTTGCTTCTTTCCAATGTCCAGCCACATCTTTCCAACATCCAGCTGCTTCTCCCATTGTCCAGCTTCTTCTACCCCCTGCTAACTGATTCTGTGGTCTTTATAAGCATAGGATGGGGGTTGGGGCAGGCCATAGGTAGTTTTGGAAGATGCAACATTCAATTAGTGAAAAGACATTATTCAGAAAGAACCAATCGGGAGAGACTGAGCACACAGGGATGGAAGTTCTCACTTTGGGCCATGGATTTCAGGCCTTTTGGCCTGAAGGTGAGGTTTTGCCAGGGACCTGCCCCTATCTGCCTAGAGTTTCCCTGCCTCCTGTCACTATCAATTTCACTTATATGAGATTTAAATAGTCAAACTCATAGGAGCAGAAAATAGATTGGTGGTTTCTGGGAACTGAGGGAAAGAGGAAATGGGGAATTGTTACTTAATGGGTACAGAGTGTCAGTTATGCAAGATGAATAAGCTCTAGTCATCTGCTGTGCAACATAGCATCTATAGTTAATGATAAGGTATTGCACACTTAAACATTTGTTGAGAAATTAGATCTCATGTTAAGTGTTTTCATTGCACAAGCACAAACACGAAGGGCCACAAGAAAATATTTGATGAATATATTTATTACCTTGATTGTGGTGATGCTACCATGAGTATATGCGTATGTCCTAACTCATCAAATTGTATACATTAAACATGTACAGTTTATAAATATACAATTATACTTTAATAAAACTGATAAAATTGATTAGACAAATTTTTAAAAGTATATAAAAACATGAATAACAACATAATATTTAGATATGTGCCTATTTGTGGTATGAAAAGGAAGGAAATGATGAATAAAAATATGAGGATTTTTAGACAAATTAGTACACATTTAGATTTATTTTATTCATTATTATAAACAATATCAGAATGAACGTTTTTATTTATGTCTCTTTGTGCACATGGATGCAAATTTCTCTAAGGCAGAATTTCTCAACCTCAGCGCTAGTCATATTTTGTGGAGAATAATAATTCTTTGGTTTTGGAGTTAGAGGCGGGGTGGGAACTTTCCTGTGTATTGTAGGATAGTCAGTAGAATCTCTAATCTATAACCATTAGAAGCAACTAGCAGCCAACATTTTGTGACCAAAAAAATGTCTCCGGATATTGCCAAATGTTCTGTTGGGAATATTACCCCTCATTTAAAACCACTACTCTAAAAGATAGACATTACCTCTGGGTTACTTCTGAGGGAAGGAGGAGTGAGAAAGAATAATTAATATTAGAAAGGGACATATGGGTTTCAAAAGTATTATAATTTTCTATTTTTTAAACCAGGTTGTAAATACATACTGCTAATCTGTTTATTATAATTCACTTCTTATATCTGCACTTCATTATTTTCTATTTTAGGAATATTTCATTATGAAGATCTAGAAATGCAACATCTGCTGGTGGCAATGGAAAGTGCCACAACTGTTTTGTACAGCAATTGGGCAGTATTTAGTAAAGTTGAGGACATGCGAGTCTGTGAAACAGCACTTAAATGCCTATATTTCAGAGTAGTGGTTTTATTTTTATTTATTTATTTATTTATTTATTTATTTTTAAATGATTTATTATTATTATTATTATACTTTAAGTTCTAGGGTACATGTGCATAATGTGCAGGTTTGTTACATATGTATACTTGTGCCATGTTGGTGTGCTGCACCCATCAACTCGTCAGCACCCATCAACTCGTCATTTACATCAGGTATAACTCCCAATGCAATCCCTCCCCCCCCCACCCCTCCGCATGATAGGCCCCGGTGTGTGATGTTCACCTTCCCACGTCCAAGTGATCTCATTGTTCAGTTCCCACCTATGAGTGAGAACATGCGGTGTTTGGTTTTCTGTTCTTGTGATAGTTTGCTAAGAATGATGGCTTCCAGCTGCATCCATGTCCCTACAAAGGAGACAAACTCATCCTTTTTTATGGCTGCATAGTATTCCATGGTGTATATGTGCCACATTTTCTTAATCCAGTCTGTCACTGATGGACATTTGGGTTGATTCCAAGTCTTTGCTATTGTGAATAGTGCCGCAATAAACATACGTGTGCATGTGTCTTTATAGCAGCATGATTTATAATCCTTTGGGTATATCCCCAGTAATAGGATGGCTGGGTCATATGGTACATCTAGTTCTAGATCCTTGAGGAATCACCATACTGTTTTCCATAATGGTTAAACAGAGTAGTGATCTTAAATGAGGGCTAATGTCCTGAGGAGAACATTTGGCAATGTCTGGAGACTTTTTTTAAAAAAAATTTTGGTCACAAAATATTGGTTGCTATTGGCTTCTAATGGATATAGACTATGGATTCTACTGGACATTCTACAATGCACAGGACAGTTCCCACCCCACTTCTAATTTGAACAACAAATAATTAGTCTCCCCAAAATTCCATTAGTGCTTAGACTGAGAAATGTTACCCTGGAGAAACTCACATCCATGTGCACAAGGAGGAGGCACAAATAAAAATGTTCATTGTGATATTGTTTATAATAATGAATAAAATAAAATAATCTCAATATCTATCAATTTGGGAATACATAAGTAAATTTTGGTTAATATGATCAGTGAAACTGTACAATAATGAAAATGATTAAACTAGAACTAATGTATCAATTTGAACACTTATTGTTTTGTTGTTGAATAAAAATGTATAGCAGAATATATGAGATATAATTTCTATAAAACTTAAAACATGAAACACAAATGTAGGTATAATATAAGACATACATGAGAATAATAAATACTGAATTAGATTAATGGTCAATTCTTAGAGGAAGAATGAAGAGAGCAGGAGAAAAAGAGAAGGGAAGTGGATTTGGGAACATTATATAGTCTACTTGTAAAAATAATTCTTGAAAAATTTGTGTGAAAACTATAAAATACTGGGTTTGGGGAACCTACTTTCTAGTGTAAGATCACTGTATTATCTTCAGAAAGATTTATAATCTAAGTAATGTGCATTACTGAATAGTTTCTTGTAAGGGAAATTACCACGTTTTTAAGAATACTAACTTTTAATAACATAATTTTCTTCCAAACTACATCAAGATATCTGAAATCTGCTTCTGGAAAATACTCAATTGTATTCAATTTCTTCAAAAGAAAACTACAAATTGGCTCAAGAAATTGAGATTTATGGCTGTTTACTGATCTAAATGATTTTGAATCTACTGTGTGATGAGTGGAAAAGATCATTTCCCTTTAACAAATCAATTTCCATGATTTCTTTACTCTCTGTCCAATTTTCTTCTTTCCTGGCCATTTAAGCCATTCTTTGCTATTTTAGGCTTTGGTTGAAGAAGAAGTGTTTCAGAAAAGAAATGTACATAACCAAACCGAGTCAATTCACATCTTCCAGTTTTCAAGTTCCTGGATGAGAACTGTCAAGATTGTAAAGCTCTTCATTCTCCCACTTGTTAATATTATTCATTTTAATGCAAGTCCAAACAAAATCCCAAATGATGGTTTTTGAAACTTTATGAGATTAATTTCTTTCTGTGATGACACAATATAAATGTCTTCAGATTTTGATGTGGAATAAGGGACAGATTATATATGTTAAAAATTACTGACAAGGATTTTTTCTTGAAAACTATTTGGAAGAAACTGCTTTCCAAATATATTCTGGTCATGTTTCATACTAATATCAGGTGTCTTATAAGAAGAGCAAAATCCTCTGTGATCCTTTATCAGAGCAACCTGACCTGAGGAAGCCATGTTCTCTTCAAAGTCCCTCCTCCACGAGGGCTCTGAGCAGAGGGACCTGCCTGGGCTACCAAGTAGGAGGTGGAACCCTGAAGTATTACTGGAGTTCAGGCTTTAGAGGACTTTACCCCACCCAGGAGCTCCACTCACCCAACACTGATTTGCCTTTAGGACCAAAATTTCAGCATTTGAAGTGTTTTCTATATAAATAAATACACACACATACACACACAAACACACACACACATATATTATTTCTATCCTGGCCACCTTTTGTTATGTTGGCACCTGTAAAAATGTATTAATAAATCTAAGAGATATGTGTGGCCAATACATAATTTGATAGTATTTTAAATATATATATCTTTTTTTTTTTCGGTTAATGTATGATGATGGTATACTCTCTTGTTTAACAGGCAATTAATATTTTGGGTTAACATTCAGTTTGAGGCTAAAGAAATTCTTAGAGTCAGATATAGACGAGTTTTTAAAGTCAAGTGTACCTCTCACTAGTTTTTTTTTTTTGTTTTTTTTTTTTTTTTTTTTTTTTTTTTTGAGACGGAGTCTTGCTCTGTGCCCCAGGCTGGAGTGCAGTAGCGCGATCTCGGCTCACTGCAAGCTCCGCCCCCCTGGGTTCACGCCATTCTCCTGCCTCAGCCTCCCGAGTAGCTGGGACTACAGGCGCCCGCCACCTCGCCCGGCTAATTTTCTTGTATTTTTAGTAGAGACGGGGATGCAATTTGACAGATTGTTGGGCAATAGCTATATGTAGCACTACCAAATTTTAAATAAGAATGTAACCTATGTTTAAAATATTCTCATGTAAAGAACTATCAAGAGTTTTTGTTAAACTTAATGGAATGACCAGTAAAGGAATAAGTAAGCAAAAATTCATAAGGGTAAATGTTGGGATTCAATCAGGCTGATGGGAAAAATATTAGTTATGATAGCCACAAAACCCTTTTGGAAGGCCCGAGGGTTTTCACATGACTTTGGTAATAGATGGGGACAAAGGTGGCCTGGTCCATTACCTTAGTTAAATAGATTAGAGTAGTAAACAGCAGGATATGAGAAAGTTATCTAGTTAGCTTGTTTATTCATATGGTCTTAAGAGGAGACTCTGATGTGTGGTTTTTGCTGGGGAAGTCCACAATGTCAATTACCTTCTAATGGTGTTGACTCAAGCTTTTGTTAACTAATCTTAATGAATAAATGTGAGCCTCCCCAGCTGATCAAGGCCTACCTGCAGTGACAAACCTCTCTTGGTGTGTAGGCAGTCAGGCATTTAGTAGGACTGGCAAAACAGAATGTCTGTGTATCAGTGTACATTTATTCATCCATCCTTTGGGTCAGGGTCTGTGGGTGGATCCCTGCAGCTAATGCCCTCTTGTGAGGAGCCATACCTCAAGTAAGACTGACTTATACAGAGAATTTGCATGTTTTTTCTTTTGGTGTTTATGAATGTGGAAAGGGATGTCAATTAGAAATTCTAGAGTAGCAAAGTCATGTCTATTAAGAGTGTGTTAGAGAAATAGGCTTAGAAGTTGGGGGCACAAAATACCAGTGAAAGTAAAGGTACAAGGTGTCCTGAAAACAGAAAAACTGGCAGAAAGTCTATATAAGGACAATTTTCTCTCTAACCACCTGTGTTCAGGTAATTACACTTCCACACTCTAAAAGCAGAAAGTATACTCTCTTGAGAGACTCCTGCCAGAAGGACTCTGACTCCTGGAAAAATACACAGAGGTCAGGGATGCCGTACTGCATATAGGAATTAACTGCACATACAAAGCAGAGAGTAGCACATTTGCCTTTTTTCACTCTGTTCCCAGTGTTTTGCCAGCCCAGTTCACAGCAACTGAGCAGGACATTGCAGATATTATCTCAGGATAAATGAACTGTTTAAAGAAAAAGAATGGCGCCAACACAGTGAGCTCCTTTCCTGCTCTCTCTACACTGATGCCCATTCTTCAACTCATACTAAACCATTAGAGGCTCACGATTGACCTCATCCTTAACAATATTAATGAATAGCCAAGGATCACCAAAAAATTAGATTAAGCTTCAAAGAAAGATTATTAGTATAGAAATACTATTCTTAAAATATATAAAATGAAATATATATGTAAAATATCCTTGGAGAATAAACAAGGCAGATGCAGAAGACAACAGAAAAAAATTAACCAAATAATATTATCCGAATGATAATCTTATAAAGTTAAAATATTACAGCATTTAAGGTTGGAATATAAGGTTAATGAAATCTCCCATAAAATAGAACAAAAAGACAGAGATATATAAAGTATTAAGTATTGCAAAAAAAGATAATTAAAAATTAGCCCCCAAAGTCCAATGATATTTCAAAGAAAGAGATTGGAGATGAAGAAAAATTAACAAAGATGTAACATAGAAACATTACCCAGAACTAAGTGCATAATGTAATAGCAAAAAGTGCATAATTGTTTAGCACAGTGGACAGAGATGATTTTCACCAAGAGTCATTAGCATAAAATTTCAAAACATTGGCTATGAGGAAAGAATTCTAATTTGTTTCATATGGACAAAAGAAAACAGACTCCATAGGAAAGAAAAGAGAAATCAGAATGGCATCAGACTTAGCAATAGCAATACAAAAAGTTCAAAGATAATGAGGCAATGTTTTCATAGTTATGACAAAAAGTAATTTCCAATTTAGAATGCTTTAATAACCTATCAATTAAGTACAAGTGTAGAACAAACATGTTTTCAGACATATAAAGTTTAAAAAATTTACCTTCCATATATTCTTTGTATTTTAGAAAACTACTGGATGAGATCTTCCACTAAAACAATAAAGAAAATCAAGAAATGAGACAACATGGGATTTAAGAAAAACACAAGGCTGGGTGTGGTGGCTCACGCCTGTAATCCCAGCACTTTTGGAGGTCCAGGTGGGCTGATCATGAGGTCAGGAGTTCAAGACAAGCCTGACCAACATGGTGAAACCCCGTCTCTACTAAAAATACAAAAATTAACTAGGGGTGGTGGCAGGCACCTGTAGTCCCAGCTACTCAGGAGGCTGAGGCGGGATAATCGCTTGAACCACCGAGGCAGAGGTTGCAGTGAGCCCTGTGATGGCGCCACTGCATTCCAGCCTGGGTGACAGAGCAAGACTCTGTTTAAAAAATCAAAAACAAACAAACAAAAACAACAAAACACAAAGAAAATTCCCAAGGTGCTGGTAAAGATAAATTCCAGAAATCCAGTTGTACATTGATATGACAGGTTAGAGAGCACCTAATCCAATTGGAAGATGGAGAACAGTGAATTCCAGGAGGGTCAGCTTGGCTAAAACATGTAGCTCACTTGAAGTTTTGCTTTGAATGAATTCATGCAAGATTATCACTCCCGCCAGAAAAGTTGCAGAATTATTAGCCCTAAGAATATAGGAGATCAAGCAAAGGGCAGGAAAATGAAAACAAATATAATTTCAATTGACACAGAATATCCATGGAATGCCTTAATTTCGATGGTCTCTTTAAGACTAAGTGACATCTTTGGTACTTATGTTTTCATCTACATGCCAAGGAGCTTTAGTTGATCTCTCTAGCCCCAATTTATCTTGTAAGCTCCAGATTTATATATTCTGCCTTTGGATGTCTCAAAGGAACTTCAGTATGATTATGATGAAAATTGAGTTTACTGGCTTACTCAGAAAACTATATTCCCCTCTGATGTTCTTTATTTCAGCAAATGACACCACATCCATCCATTTGTACAGGACAAAACCTGTGTATTTTCTCTGAAACCTCCATCTTCTTCACTCATCATTCGTTAAATACTGTTTGCATTGCTTCTTGAATATTTCCTAAAATGGTCTACTTCTCTAGAGGGAACTAGAGTTTGCTATGCCATCGAAGTTGAAGCTATAACCCTTTTTCTAGATTAATACAATAACCTTTTCATTAACTTTCCTATTTTGACTCTGGCCCAATTGGCAACCATTCTTCATAAGTGAACCAGGAGAGTATGAGTGTAGATGGGTACTCATGCCATATCATGATTAAAACATTTTAATCATTTTCCAGTAACCATAGGATAAAAAATTTATTATAGCCTATAAGGCCTTCCATGATTTGCTTTCTGACTATATATTTTTATTCTCACCTTTCATAATTCCCTCTTGAGTGTACTATTCTCAAGTCATTGGCCTCTTCTGCCATTGCCTCAAATGCACCACACTTTCCATTTGGGTCCTCTTCCATCCATTTTTAACCACTTGTGTACTCTTCCTTCAACCTACATAGCTGCTAAGCATCGTTCAGAGCTTGCTCTGATTACGCTTTATCAGGGAGACTTTTCCTCATCTCCTTGATGGCATAATAATCTTGTCTTAGTCAGTTTGGGCTGCCGAAACAGAATATCGGAGACTGGGTAGCTTAATCAACAGAAAGTTATTTCTTGCATTTCTGGAGTCAGGGAAGCCCAAGATCACAGTGCTTGCAGATCCTGTGTCTGGTGAGGGCCTGCTTTTTAGTTTGCAGATAAACATCTTCTCCTTGTATCCTCAGATGACCGAGAAAAGAAAGGAAGCCAGGTCCTTTTTATAAGGGCACTATGCATCGTGTTTGTTCTTATAAGAGCACTGATTCTATCACGAAGGCTCCACCCTCACTACCTAACTGCCTCGCAAAGGTCTCGCCTCCTAACACCTTCACGTCGAGGGTGAAGATTTCAACATGTAAATTTTGGGGGACCACAAACATTCAGTCTATAATAGATCTCTTGTAAAATGCCTTAAAAATACTCTATAATTTTTCTTCATAGAAATAAATACATGTTATAATTGTATTTTTATGTGTAAAATTCTTTTTGTTCATACCAATTTGCATACTTCAACTGTAAAGTCCAAAGCATCTCACCATCTTATTTACATAATTTAATGTAGTTTTTGGCCTAGTGAATCAGACCAATCTAAGGAATTCCCCGTATCAAAGTTACTTAGATATTTCATATGTGCACCAAAATTTAATATTGGAGTTTGACATATAGTCATATCTAAAATAGTCCTATCCTACTACCCAATATTGGTAATATTAAATTAAAAATACAGAAAATCTTTTTAATTAGCAATGAAGTTCAGAAAGTCATACTATATAATATGCTTTGTTGTTGTATTTGGTGTCCAATTTAGTAATTTCCCTTTATGTTCCCTTAAAGAGAAAGACTAAAGCTAAGCCCATCAGTATAAATACCATTACTTCAGGTGGCATCTTTTTAATACATCGTGAGTGGGACTTTAACTGATCTATATGACTTTGTATTCCACTGTCATAACACACTAAAATGAGTTTCTTATTAAAGGCATTATTACTTATAAAAATGAACTTCTTATGAAATAAGACAAGACAGCGTTTACCTCACAAGTACAGGAGAAAATCAGAGAACAGGATATAATTCTATAATATGGTGGCAATTAAAACACTTTCTTGTTTGCTTTGTTAAAAGACATGTATGCAGAAAAGCTTGAAGGCGAAAACTGCTTTCTTTTAAAATCTCTTTCTCCATTTCACCCACTCACCCTATTACCACTTCAGGGACATATCTTGTGTACCTAGGCCAGTTTAAATTAAACACATCAATCATCCTAAGGCTCAAGAATTACCTAATGTTGTGACGAACGACTTCTGTGACTTAGCCTCTAAAGGTTTGCTCTTTTGAGATTTGCTACACATGTGCATTTATTCTCTGGGCTTGAGGCAGTCTGATGCAAAGGTGGAATAGGCAGTTACCTAAGTTTTGCTCAGAGTATTTCCAAAGTGGTGTGCCATAGGGCTTGGTACTCCCACAGTCAGAATTATGTCTTTGAGCTAAGACAGTATCAACAGAAGGTTACTGTTCCGATTTAAATACATTCTCTTGCAGGGGTGATGAGATAAAACAACAATCTTAGAGAATAAATACATCTGAATACTAGGATAGATCCCTTTCAGAAAACAAAGCTCTGAAGAATTAAAGCCAAGGGCAAGTGCATTTTGATGGTGAATTGAATGGAAACATCTGAAGCATGAAGTTGTGGGTGGTTTTCTGATCTATTTACACCCTGAAAGAAGAGAAAATTGGAAGTCACTAAGAACCTAAGAATTAGTGTGTACACAAAATAAACTGTTGGCTTTAAGTGGAGATGAAGGGGATCTTGGACAAAGGCTGATCTTGGTTAATTCTCTTAATTGCTACAAAAATATTAAGCAACTGTATTTGTGTGTGTGTGTGTGTGTGTGTGTGTGTGTGTGTGTGTGTGTGTATTTAGGTGAAAGGGCCTGGAACTGAATAGTACCAGGATGTTGCTTTTTGAAATCATTACTTGCAGAAAAGATTTAAAGTGATTTTTAGAATCAGAATAGGTAATTATATGTCTTCTGCAATCCTACTGGTTCAGCTTGCATACATAACTAAACAAAAGATGAACTCATTCAAATGAATCGTTCAGAATTCATACCCCAGTCTCAATGGAAGCATGAATCATCTGAAAGCATCTTTTTTATTTACTTGTTTTTGGTGGGGAGAATTAATATATAATTTGCTTTATCACTGTCCATCATGTTTTGTCTGAAATAAAAAACAAAAGTGTGCTAAAATGCTACTTAGGAAAACGGTGGGCTGCTTTCCTGCAGCTAAAAGGGGAGAATGCCCATGAAAGAAGCTTGAGATGTGCCTGTAGGTGTTGAATATAGTTATTTTGTAAACATTTGGAATCTTTCCCAGTTTGGTTAATGAGGTAGCTGTTTGCTTGACTGAATGGTCTTTGAAAAACCTTCTGTTTAGTGAAAGATATTTTCTTGTTGCTGCCAGGTAATTCCTATCACCAAGTATGTTTGGAGACAACAGACCCAGTCTGGATAGCTGGAAGGAGAGAGTTTCTTTAATCATCTAAATTGATTTTCTTTTCTTTTCTCATCAATCTATGTAACAGATGAATACAATAGAGGACCAAAGACTAGTCTTCACAAGTGTCCATTTTCTGTTCTACTGTAAACAGTTTCCAATCAGCTTTTTAGCAAGATGTAGACTCTTATCAATCATTCTCCTAACCAAGCGTATCAGCTGCCAAGCCTCAGAGCCAGCATCTTCCACCTGGCCTGGTTTAATATCATTTCACTCGCAGACTATAGTCCTGCCTGACTCCAGTAATTTCTCAAAACTGCTGTTAAATCATTAATTTGACCTCTGCTTTAACCTTGTCACCTGCTTCCTTCACACTGTATAGTGGCTTCCCAAATGCCCTACAAATTCGGACCAAGATTCTACTTTAAATCTTTATGTCCGTGTGTTTATGGTTCTTCCAAACTCCTTGATGTTTACTTTTAATTATCTCAAATTTCCAGGTTTTCTCCTGAACCAGTGCTTTTCAAGCGTGCCAAAACACTCTGCCTTCTATCATTTAAATAGTTAATCTCACAGGCTCAAGAATGTTTTCTCCAGCCAATTAAAAGTAGAATAGCCATTTCCTGAAATACAACTCCTAAGATTTTAAAATAATCAATCATTGTACCTGTGTGCACATAAACATTATTCTAATTACATCTGCATATGTCAAGTACAGATTTCTATGTCTTTCAATTAACTTAGCCAAGTAATGTAACCTTATTTTGCTACAGCTCAATTTAATCGCTATTTTGCCCTTTCAAATAATCATTTCCCTCCAATTCCATAATCTTAAGCCTGGAGTTTTGGTGAAACCCTAAGAAGCAGGAGTAGGGGAAAACCTACTGATTTTGGATATGAGAATTAGAACACACAGAGAGAAGCTGAATTATTAAACTGAGAAATGTAAAATGGTGCAGCCACTTTGGAAAACAGTTTGACAATTCCTCAAGATATTAAGTGTAGAGTTATCCTATAATCCAGCGGTTCCAGTCCTAGATATATCCTCAAGAGGAATAAAAACATATACCCCCCAAACACTTGTACAGGAATGCTCGTAGCAGTGTTACTCATACTGGCCCCCAAAATGGAAACAACCCAAATGTCTATTAATGGATGAGTGAATAAAGAGGTGGTATTCATACAGTGTAATATTGTTCAGCTATATAAGGAATAAAGTATTGACACATGCTCAGTTTGGATAAACCTTGAGATCATTATATTAAGGAAAAGGAGCCAGACACAAAGGTTCACATAGTGTACTATTCCATTTATATGAAATGTCCAGAAGAGAAATTTATTAAAAATATAGATTTAGGTGGTACAAGTACTGTTTTGTTAGATCAATATATTGCATAGCAGTGAAATCTGGGCTTTTAGTATAGCCATCACTCAAATAATGTACATTGTACCAATTAAATAACTTCTCATTCCTCACCCCCTTTCCATCCTCCCACCCTTGCAAGTCTCTAATGTCTATCATTCCCCTCTTTATGTCCATGTGTACACATTGTTTAGCTCCCACTTATAAATAAGAATATGCAGTATTTGATTTCTAAGTTATTTTGCTTAAGATAATGGCCCCCAGTTCCATTCATGTTGTTGGAAAACACAAGCTTTTATTTACTTATTTTTTTTAATGACTGAATAGTGTTTTATGGTGTATATATATATATATATACATATATATATATGCCACATTTTCTTTATTCAATTATTTATGGATGGGAATTTGGGTTAATTACATATTTTTGTTATTGTGAATAGTGCTGGAGTAAGCATGAGTGCAAGTATCTTTTTTGGTATAATGATTTCTTTTCCTTTGGGTAGATACCAGTAATGGGATTGCTGGATCAAATGGTAGCATGGTAGCTCTATTTTTAGTTCTTTAAGAAATCTCCATACTGTTTTCCATAATGGTCATACTAATTTACATTCCCACAGTGTGCGTTTCCTTTTCTCCACATCCTCAGCAACAATTGGTATTTTTTTGACTTTCTAATAACAGCCATTCTGACTGGTATTGGAGGGTATATCATAGTGGCTTTTTTGTTGTTGTTGTGGTTGTTTTGAGACAGTCTCACTCGGTTGCCCAGGCTAGAGTGCTAGAGTGCGGTGGTGTGATTTTGGCTTACTGCAACCTCCGCCTCCTGGGTTCAAGCGATTCTCATGCCTCAGCTTCCTGAGTAACTGGGACTACAAGTGTGCACCACCATTCCTAGATATTTTTTGTATTTTTATTAGAAATGGGGTTTTGCCATGTTGGCCAGGCTGGTCTTGAACCCCTGACTCAAACGATCTGCCTTCGAAAGTGCTGGGATTACAGGCATGAGCCACTGTGTCCAGCCTCATAATGATTTTAATTTGCATTTCTCTGATGACTAGTGATGTTGAACATTTCTTCATATGCTTGTTGGCTACTTGCATGGCTTTAAAAATATCTTTTTCATGTCCTTTGCTCACTAATTATTGGGCTTATTTGGGTTTTTGTCGTTGTTGAGATGTTTGAGTTCCTTGTGGATTCTGAATATTAGTCTTTTGTTGGACACATAACTTGCAAATATTTTCTTCCATTCTGCAAGTTGTTCACTCTGTTGATTATTTCTTTGGTTGTTCAGAAACTTTTTAATTTAATTATCTCATGTGTCTTTCTTTGCGGCATGTGCATACAATGGAATATTATTCAGTCAGAAAAAGTAACAAATTATTTGTCCATGCTACAGCATAGATAAACCTTGAGAACAGTATTTTCATCTTTTCATGTTTTATTGGATATTTCTATATCTTCTTTGGAAAAATGGTCTATTCAAGTATTTTGTCATTTTTAATTGATAATTTGTCTTTTGGTTGCTGAGTTTTAAGAGTTACAGAATTTGCATATTCTGCATACTAAATGCTTAGGTAATATTTGATTTATAAATATGCTTTCTATTTGCCTCTTGATAGAGAAGGCATGATTCATCCATTTTAGTGAGAATAAAGATAATAAAATCGATTTGAAAAATGTTTAATTGAAAGCTGTTATCCTTTGAACTATGTTCCAGAAACAGACATCTATTTGTATAGATATGACTTCATATGCTTATTAAGAATCTCATGTGTCCTGTGAATTTGAGGATTTGTTTTGACATCAATACTCATCATCAGGGGAATGCAAATCAAAACCACTACAAGATTTTTCTCACACCTGTCAGAATGACTATTATCGGAAAAACTAAAGGGAACAAGTGTGTGGAGAAAAGGGAATGCTTATATACCCTTGGTAGGAATGTGGATTGGTGCAGCCATTGTGGAAAACAGTGTGGAGGTTCCTAAATAAATGAAAAATAGAACCATCATATGATCCAGCTATCCCTCTTCTGAGATGAAATCACCATCTCATTAAAAGAGCTGAACTCTATTCATTGCACCACTATTCACAATAGCTAAGATATGGAAACAAGTTAGGTGTCTATCAATGGACAAATGAGTAAAGAAACTGTGATACACATACACACACACACACACACACACGAGTATTACTTAGCCTTAAAAAGGAAGGAAATTCTCCCATTTGCCACAACATGGATGAACCTGGAGGACATTATGCTCAGTAAAATAAGCCAGACACCAAAAAAAAAAAAACACAAAACAAAAAACAACAACAAAAAAAGAATGCATGATCCTTCTTATATATGCAATCTTTAAGAAGTCAAATACATAGAGACAGAAAATAAAATAGGGGAAGAAATGGGGAGATGGCAGTTAAAAGATACAAAGTAGCAAATATGTAGGACAAACAAGTTGAAAGATCTAATGTACCAAATGAGGACTATAGTTGATAATGGAATATTGTATTCTGAGGTTTTGCTAGATGAGTAGATTACAGCTGATTCTGTACTACAGTACTACAGTAGATTATTCTTGCCACAGGGGAAAAATCTGGTAACTATGTGAGAGGATGGATATGTTGATTTCTTATACTTTAGTAACCACTTTACTATATGTAGCAGGTCCTCAAATAACATCTTATCCATTCAAGTCATTTTATTATAATGTTGATGAGAAAAAAAGATGATTCTGGACCCTGGATCCTGTCTATTTGGAGTCTGCATGTTCTCCCAATATTTTGCATGGGTTTTCTCCAGGTTCTCCTGTTTCCTCCCACATCTCAAAGATACGCACGTTAGGTTCATTGGTATGTCTAAATTGTCACAGTCTGAATGAGTGTGAGTGTGTATATGAGTGCATCCTGTGATGGTAAGGCTTCCTGTCCAAAGTGGGTTTCCACTTTGTGTACTGCACTGCTGGGATTTTGAGTGGCTCCAGCCACTCGAAATCTTGAGCTAGAATAACTGGATAAATAAATATCTTACTTGTTTTTACTAGTCTTTCTTAAATGTATGTTTAGCTCGCAATTGTTTCGATGTTAAATATTAGAAGTATTTTTAGAAGTTTGTTGGTTTTCGTGACCAGAAATATATAGGAACTTAATTCTTGTTTACATCAATTAACCTTTGGTAAAATTGGTTTAATTATATGTAATTTCAATTAAAGTTGCAGTTTCTGAGAACCTTTCAGCAGCATTAGGTCATATATATGTATATGACTTAACATATATATATACCTTAATATATATCTTATAATATCACGTTGTATACCTTCAATATATACAGTGAAATTTATTTTTGAAAATTTGAAAAAGAAAGACACTAAAAGCTCCAACTTAAGATGGAAATTGTGGTTCGTTAGTATTTGATTGAAACCAATGGGATTATTTACAAAACCATGTTCCAATTCAATTGGCCATTATCATTAGGGGTAACATTCTGATTACCCTTCATTT
This sequence comes from Theropithecus gelada, assembly GCF_003255815.1. Lineage (NCBI taxonomy): Eukaryota > Metazoa > Chordata > Mammalia > Primates > Cercopithecidae > Theropithecus > Theropithecus gelada. The sequence goes on from NC_037673.1 coordinate 94,859,391, forward strand.
AAAAATTGTAATTAAACTATAACTGCGATATGCATTTAAAAAGTAAATTATTTTCCAAGGTGTGCCAGTGCTTTTCCACTCCCCTGAATATCCATTAGGTTTCTGAGTATGACTTTCTAATCTCATTGTAGTATAATTCCAAGGTAGTATATGAAGAAAAAATTAAACAATAATAAGGTTGCAGACATTGTACGAGATGCCACTTTTTTCATTTTTCAAAGGCAGAAAATTAATAATTTATGACTGTATGTCTGTTTCTCCTTGAGGTATTTATAAGAGAAAGGCAACCTTTGTTTTTTCTTGGTTTTGTTTTAGAACAAGAATTTTAGATCAATGAAGGTTAAAGGTTCAACAGGATAAGGAGTTCAATGAGTCCCCGAAGTGCCACACTGACATTCCAAGACACAGCTGGTAAAGGTCTCCCTTTCTTGATGTCACTTTCAAAAGAATGTATTATCAAAATGTCACCTATTTGGTCTACACTTCTCTACTCTGTATCCATCCATGTGCCTCATAGGGCTCCATGGAGATTCAGAACTGGGTTTCCATATTTCCAGTGGCTTGTTTACCTCAGAAGAGGTCAACCAGATGCATAACAAACTGTCAGTAACTGACTTTAACAACAGACACCTGTTCAAATTCCTTTCGGTAGTATTTTCTGTAACACTCACACTTAGCACACACACAATAAATCTAAGCTGATATTCCAACTTATGCTGATCATGATGAGGTAGGTGGTCTGGAGCCTTTGGATTTATTTACTTACTGCTTGTCTTGGGTCTAATAAAGATTGTTACTACATTTTTTTCTATCTTTAACATGAAAATGATAAAAATCTCAAAATCTTAGAGTTTTCGTGAATTCTAGAAAACATCATTGGATAATTTCATTTTCTAGCTGATTCTTGAACATCTCCAGTGAAGAAACTCAGTGTCCTGTGAGATATAAATTTCTTAGCTACCCCAAATGCATTTTTATGATAAAAATTACAAATACTCATAAACACTTGCTATAGGCCAGGTGCTATTCCATGTGTTACACACATATATACACTTAGGGGTGTGTGTGTATGTGTGTATAATTACACCTGTTAACTATTTTGTAAAATGAGTACTATTTTTATTCTCTTATTTCAGATGAAGGCACTGAGACTTAGATTAGGTAATTTGCTCAAGAAAAGGGATTCAATCCTATGTCTTAGGCAGTCTCGTTTTCTATTTCACTCTTTTAACTACTAGTATATGCTTCTTTTTGATGATATGATTTAGCAATTTATAAACCCACATCTACTTAAATCAGCCATTTACCTTACTGGTTTTGAGAACTACATAATTGCTAAAATTTAAAAAAAAATACAAACTCCATTCTTGATTTTTTTTTTTTTAGATGAAGTCTTACTCTCTTACCCAGGCTGGAGTATAGTGGCACAATCTCGGCTCACTGCAACCTCTGCCTCCCAGGTTCAAGTGATTCTCTTGTCTCTGCTTCCTGAGTTGCTAACATTACAGGAGCTTGCCACCACACCTGGCTAATGTTTGTATTTTTAGTAGAGATAGGGTTTCACCATGTTGGCCAGGCTGGTCTTGAACTCCTGACCTCAGGTGATCCACCCACCTCGGCCTCCCAATGTGTTTGGATTATAGGCGTGAGCCACCCCGCCAGGCCCACAAGCTCCATTCATATAGGGATCAATTATATGGAAATTTTTCCTTTTAAAAACAAATGGCTATTTTTTTATGGGAAACTTAGAGTTTTCTCTCTACAAATAAAATGACCTATAATCATCCTACTGATGACAGTATTGTGGGTGATTGACTTACACACTAATTCCTAAAACGTGATCACTATTCAAATAGTATCCTAGAGGAATAACTCTTCCATATGAATTATTGCCTTAGATGTTAAAAACTATTTTTAAAATTCTGCAGAAGAACTTCAGTTATTACACACTGACTTACTGAAAGAGAGGTGTACTCTTGCAGTGTCTCACTTACTGACACCTCTGTGTTTTCTAGCTATGAAACTTGACATAAAGAGACAAGGATTGCACCAGTGGAGGAGAGTTACTTCTTCCTACTCAATGTCATCCCCTAACTGTGTTTGGATTGCCATCAGTCTCTATCCTTCTGAGCTCATCCATCACTTTTTATTTCTCCTCTGCTCTCCTTCATTTTCCTTTGCTCCCTCATTGCTTTCTCCATCATATAAATAGGTTTAGCTTTATCCCATCTTAAAAGAAATACCTCTCTTAACCCAGTAATTTTTTAGTTCTTGCTTTATGTCATTCATTTTTTTCTTACATCCATTTAGCAAGACTGTGGTCTAAATTTACTATTTCATTATCTGTATTGTGCTTTCCTTCTTCAACTCACTACAAATAGGTTAAGGTCCCCGGTACATCACTAGGAGCCCTTTCTCATTGCTTGCTAATGGCTTCCTTATTACCAAATACTGTTGATTCTTTCCAGTCCTATCTTACTTAACTTCCGTGATCATGCACATGTTCAAAATCTTTTTTTCTTAGTTTCTTCAAAAATTCAGTCACTGAATCTTCTGCATTTCAGACTCACTCCTTGGTGTTTCTTGAATGTGAATCTTTCTCCATCTGTTCCATAGATACTAGCATTTGGCAGTTTCATCCTCAGTTCTCCTGATTCTTCAAACTCTCAATTACTTAAACATATTCAATTATAAGATGACTTCTCACTGCAAGACTCAATCCTATAAATCCCACAGCTATGTTAAATACTATGTATCTGTATGATACGCAAGGCTTCCTTAGTTTTTTCCAGTTTTTTCTTACTTCTCATTTAATATCCATTTAACCATAGGTTGCACCTTCATCCTGTCTCACTTCAGGAAGCCTAGTACCTCCCCAAGTTATAATGTCCTCAGAGGGAACTTAAATTGCTGCTCATTGTTTATTGTATGGAACTTCTGCTTTGTTTTCATTGGCCACCAAATCATGGCTTCTCTTTTGTCTGAGGCCTTTCAGTTCACGTGTGACATTTATTTTGCCTTTTATTGAAGTGCCCTGCCAACTGTCCCTCTACCCAGACATGGTCAGTCATAATGTGCTGGGGCCCACTCATCTTTTTTATGTTCTTTTTTTATTGCCCCCTAGAGAAAGTGGAAAATGTCCTAGTATCAAAATATCCATTTGAAGCAAAACATCTTTTTTTCAATATATGAAAAAGTCTTTTGCTTTATTCTTCAAAGCATTTTATCTCACTTTTGCCTAAACCTCTACCTTTCAGGGGATGGCCCTGGGCCTGAGACATACCTTTGCATAGATAAAATACCCATTAACGTGCTCCCATTCAAATGAACATTCTCCACCAAAGGCATATTCTGCCCCTTTATCTTCAAATGAGGAAAGAACTACAGCTTTTAAAAATTTTGGTATTTTTTTTCCTCCCTTTGCTTGGGGATGATATTTAGCTTGTATGTACCCTATGGGTATTATAGTTGCTAAAATTTTGAAATAATTCTATACCAGTTAGTTAACAGTCCCTGACTAAGCCCTATGACCACACCCTTTCACCACAGTGTCTTGGCCCAAATCTCCCTACAATCGAGTAACTAATGACTTGATACCTGACACTGCAGGGACTCTAGGGCTCTGCACAAACACCTTCTCCCCCGCTGGCCTCAGTGATTCTCCTGTTGAACTGATTGATAAATATTTTGAAAATCATCACTGAAAACAAGTATTACAGAATGCTTACTGAACATCACTAAACTTACCATTTTTCTCTTTCCTCACTCTCAAAACAAACAAAAATCACAAACAAAAGTAACCCATCCTTGTCTTCTATAATTATTCAGTAAATCCACTCCAATGACATAAGCTGACAACTTATCCTATCTCATATTTATGGCTCAAATCCAAACTGTCTCTAGGTTCTGCCTATTTTACCTCCTTGGACATATTCAGATCTATTCCATGCTCTTTGTCTTGTCTATCTTTAGTTTAGACATTGGCTGAACAGTTTCTCCTTTGTGTGGTTGCAGTAAATCATAATTCATGTCCCTGCCTCCAATATTGTTCCTTTCAAATTCATCTTCCACAGAAATACAAAGGGTTCTATCCAAAACCCAAATATATCCCTTGCTTGCTTTAATCCAACCAAAATGCCCATTTTTTATGAGCCTCTCTGCCTTGATATTCAAAGCCCTTCAGGATCGGGCCAACTGTCAGAGTCCTCTTTTGCTATACTCTTATACTTACACTGTATTCTAGCTTTGCTAAGCTGCTTGTGATCACAAAGCCTCATCAGTCTGGAAATCCCCTTTTTCTTGTTGCTCTACTGGGGAGCTCCTATTCATCCTTCAAGGATCAGCTTAAGCATCACCTCCTCTATAAAGTTGTCCCCTACCATTTTTTTCTCCCCCAACTTCTTTCACCTTTAATAGGAACATTTCCATACCGGTGATCTAAAGGGACATGCAGTTTTGTGCCTCTTAATTCACTCGTCTATCTCTTTCACTTGGTTTAGAATTTTTGAGGGCAATGATTTTATCTTAGTCCTTATTTCAGTGGCACCTAGTATATTGCCTAACAGTAAGTTATGGACTAAGTAAATCAACAATAAATAAATAACAGATCCTTTCACTTGAGGATTTGTACATAAAGGACCGTATTTAGGAATCAGATTTGTAGAGACCAAAAGTAAATTGCCTTTTCTTTGTTAGTATTAGGAATAATCATTTCTACTTTGTTTTCTTTGCATAGATAAAAATAGAGTTGATGGTATTAGAAAGTGAAGTTGCCAAGTGATGAAATGGGTGATCATATATTAGTGTATCAATGATTCTTTTATGTCCTAAGTTTTCTAATTTAATTTTCTAATTAAATTTTGCCATATAGGCACAGTCTCATGCACTAAATGAAATGAAAAAAAAAAAAAAAAAAGATTTGTGTTGTTTTGAAATGTCAGCTAAAAAACAGGGACATACATTTAAATAAGTAAGAAGACATTCTTTTTCCATCTTAAGTTATGTTAAAATGTGATGGTACAAAAATACCTTGTCACATTCAGACTTATTTCTTATATTAGTTTCTGACAAATAAAAACCTATTCTCCTGCTCTTAAATATCAGGTTCCAGAGATTATAGCAAAAATTATTATTTTTTCAATCTGGGTGTGGTGGCTCATGCCTGTAATCTCAACACTTTGGGAAGCTGAGTGGGAGAATCACTTAAGACCAGGAGTTCAAGACAAGCAAGGCCTCATCTTTACAATGATACTACTAATAATAAAACAGCTGGGCATGCTGGAGCATGCCTGTAGTCTTAGCTGCTCAGGGGGCTGAGGCAGGAGGATTACTTGAACCTAGGAGTTTGAGGTTATAGTGAGCTATGATCATACCACTGCACTCCAACCTGGGCAATAGAGCAAGACCCTGTCTCAAAAAAAAAAAGTTTCTCTTCAGTTTTGGTTATATTATTTCTATAGACCCTGCACTTATCTTTGCAATAATTTCTTATTGTTATCACATTTAGATATTTTAATATTTAATTAGTCCTTAGCTTTTCTATTATAATTTGCAGCAAAAACAGATTTGAAATGGAAGAAAAAAGCAATCTAAAAAAATGAAAAAAATGTATTATTTAATGTAAGACAAAGGATGACATAATATGGATTTTAAGTAATAATTAGAACAGTATGTTGTAGTTTAAAATAATAACACATTCTGCTGTGGGTATTTTTCTGAGCAGACATCTCTAAACTAGAACTAGGAACAATTGCCTACATTTTCTTGAGATCATGCCATCAGGCTCTTAAATATACTATAAGACCTGTGCTACAGTTGTTAATTCTGATCCTTGCTGAAAGAAACAAAGATAACTAGGAAAGAGGCAGTGTAATAATTTAGATTAAGTTGTCTAAAATATTAAATAATTTAACTCACTACTGTGAGGGTGGGTGAGGTCTTATTTGCACATGCACCATGTTGCACCATGGGCGACGGATCCTGGGAGCACCCTGCATGTGCCTCTGTTTATCATTGCTGCCTATCTTTGAGTAATAAATCTGTTTTGCCTGACTTCTTGTGCAAGTGTTTTGTCTCACTGGACTACATCTAAGAATGTTTGCAACTAGTGTCATATTTTGTGTGCTGTTCTTGTGATGCTTATCGTGCAGAAAGAGTCTAAGTGCTGTACAGGACATTAGGGGACTGAGGTTCCTTACCCACCTGCAAAATCACATTCCAAACCAATTGGTACTACAATATTTTAATGGGAGTATGCCTGCCTGTTCTCTAGATGGCCCATGGTTTTCTCTTTCAGGATGGCGAATGAGATTCAGTCAGTATGTCTTTTAAGGCACACATGTAAAGTTATTCTTCTTCTTTTTTTTTTTTCCCCTGAGATAGGGTCATGCTCTGTCACCCCAGCTGGAGTGAAGTGGTATGATCATCTCTCATTGCAGCCTTGAACTCCTGGACTCAAGCAATCCTCCTGCCTTGACTCCCAAAGTGCTGGGATTACAGGCAGGAAGCACTGCACTTAGCCTAGATGTAGTACTAAACAACAAATTTCCAACCAAATATTTTCTACCATATCTAAAACATACTGATTATAACATTAACCTGTGCCCATCAGGAAGGTCTCTACCCTGTCTCCATCAAAAGTTTCTTACAAACAATGGGAAAGTATGTTTATGGCATAATGAATACAAAGGTATTAATGTGTGATAAAAATAGCCACTACATAATCTACAGCAATTCAAGTCACACATTCTAGAAGTTTAACATTTAACTCATGAAGAGATATTAATGTTTTACTATTCTGGACAAACACAGAAACCTCTTTATAAATTTTCTTTTATTATTATTATACTTTAAGTTCTAGGGTCCACGTGCACAACATGCAGGTTTGTTACATATGTATACATGTGCCATGTTGGTTTGCTGCACTCATTAACTCATCATTTACATTAGGTATTTCTCCTAATGCTAACCCTCCACTACTTTCCCACCCCATGACAGGCCCCAGTGTGAGATATTCCCCTCCCTGTATCCAAGTGTTCTCGTTGTTCGGTTCCCACCTATGAGTGAGAACATGCGGTGTTTGGTTTTCTGTCCCTGCAATAGTTTGCTCAGAATGATGGTTTCCAGCTTCATCCGTGTCCCTACAAAGGACATGAACTCATCCTTTTTTATGGTTGCATAGAATTCCATGGTGTACATGTGCCACATTTTCTTAATCTATGCCTGTGAATGCTCTGACAACAAGGGTCCTGTGGTGGGGCTTGGGAGTGGGGAAGATGGGGTGCGTTCACTCTGGCAGTAGTGGTATGGCAGTGTGCACAGGCACATGCATGCTGCCTGGGAAGGCAAAGCTATATCCACCACACACACAATGGTGACAAAACAATGTGGTGAAGAAGAAATGGATACTTTTCTGGGCACATAACCCAAGACTAAACCAGGAAGAAATTAAATATCTGAACAGACCAATAACAAGCTCCAAACTTGAATCAGTAATAAACAGTCTACCAATCAAAAAAGCTCAGGACTAGTTGAATTCACAGCCAAATTTTACCAGATGCACAAAGAAGAACTGGTACTATTCCTGTTGAAACTATTTCAAAAAATTGAGGAGGAGGGACTCCTCCCCAATTCATTCTATGAGGCCAGCATCATCCTGATACCAAAACCCCACAGAAACATAACAAAAAAAGAAAATTTCAGGTCAATACCCTTAGTGAACATTGAGGCAAAAATCCTCGAGAAAATACTGGCAAACTGAATCAAACAGCACATCAAAAAACCAATACACCATGATAAGTAGGCTTTATCCCTGGGATGTAAGTTTGGTTTAATATGCACATGATTCAACATATAAACAGAACTAGGGATAAAAACCACATGATTGTCTCAATAAATGCAGAAAAGGTTTTTGATGAAATTCAACATCCCTTCATGTGAAAAACTCTCAACAAACTAGGTATTGACAGAGTATACCTCAAAATAATGAGAGCCATCTGTGACAAACCCACAGTCAACATCATAATGAATGGGCAAAAGCCGAAAGCATTCCCCTTGAAAACCAGCACAAAACAAGAATGCCCTCTCTCACCACTCCTATTCAAACATAGTATTGGAAGTCCTGGCCATAGCAATCAGGTAAGAAAAGGAAATAAGGGGCATCCAAATAGGAAGAGGGGAAGTCAAACTATCTCTGCAAATGACATGATCCTATATCTAGAGAATTCCATTGTCTCAGCCCAAAAACTCCTGAGGCTGATAAACAACTTCAGCAAAGTCTCAAGATAAAAATTATATACAAAAATTAGTAACATCCTTATACACTAAACAGCACCCAACCCAAAAGCCAAGTCAGGAGTACAATCCCATTCACATTTGCCATAAAAAAAAAACACCTAGGAATACAGCTACCTAGGAAAGTGAAAGATCTTTACAAAAAGAATTACAGAACACTGCTCAAAGAAATCAGAGATGACACAAACAACTGGAAAAATATCCCACACTCACAGATAGGAAGAACCGATATCCTTAAAATGGCCATACCAACCCAAGCAGTTTACAGATTCAGTGCTATTTTTATCAAACTACCAATAACATTCTTCACATTTAAAAATTCACATGGAACTTTTTAACTAACTCATATTTAACTAACTCATATTTAACTTAATTCATATGGAACTATTTAAAAATTCATATGGAACCAAAAAAGAGCCCAAATAGCCAATGCAATCTTAAGCAAAAAGGATAAAGCAGGAAGCATCATACTACCTGATTATAAACTACACTATAACGCTACGGTAACCAAAACAGCATGGTACTGGTACATAAACAGACATATAAAACCAAGGAACAGAATACATCACCTAGAAACAAGGCCACACACCTACAACCATCTGATCTTTTACAAAGCTGACAAAAACAAGCAATGGGGAAAGGACTCCCTATTCAATAAATGGTGCTGGGATAACTGGCTAACCATATGCAGAAGATTAAAACTGGACCCCTTCCTTAGACCATATTAAAAATCAATTCAAGATGGATTAAAGACTTAAACGTAAAACCCAAAACTATAAAAACCCTGGGAGACAACCTAGGCAATACCAGTGAGGACATAGGCATGGGCAAAGATTTCATGTTGAAGATGCCAAAGCAATCACAACAAAAACCAAATTTGGCGAATGAGGTCTAATTAATATAAAGAGCTTCTGCACAACAACAGAAATGATCAACAGAGTAAACAGACAACCTACAGAGCAGGAGAAGATTTTTGCAAACTATGCCTCTGACAATGATCTAATATTCAGCCTCTATAAGAAACTTAAATTTATAAGAAAAAACCAACCAAACAAACAAACAACCCTATTAAAAAGTGGGCAAAGTTTATGAACAGACACTTTTCAAAAGAAGACATATATGTGGCCAATAATCGTATGAAAAACAGATGCTGGTGAGGTTTCAGAGAAAAGGAAATGCTTGTACACTGTTGATGGGAGGGTAAATTAGTTCAATCATTGTGGGAAGCAGTGTGGCAATTCCTCAAAGAACTAAAAACAGAAGTACCATTCAACCCAACAATCCCATTACTTGGTATATACCCAAAATAATATAAATTTTTCTGTCATAAAGACTCATACATGTGTATGTTCATTACAGCACTACTCGCAATAGCAAAGACATAGAATACACTTAAATGCCCATTAGTGGAAGACTAGATAAAGAAAACGTGGTACATATGCAACATGGAATACTATGCAGCCATAAAAATGAAAAAATGTTCTTTGCAGGAATGTGGATGAAGCTGGAGGCCAATATTCTTAGAAAACTAACACAGGACGAGAAAAACAAATAGCAAATATTTTCATTTATAGGTGGGAGTTAAATGATAGGAACACATGAACACAAAGAGAGGAAGAGGAGACACTGGGGCCTACCAGAGAGTAGAGTTTGGGAGGAGGGAGAGGAACAGAAAAAATAAGTATTGGGTGCTAGGCTTAGTACTTGGGTGACAAAATATTCTGCGTATCAGGTCCCTGTGAAATGAGTTTACAAATCAGCACATGTACCCCTGAACCTAAAATGAAAGTTTAAAAAAATGTGTCTTTTTGGGCAGAAGCACATAGGGCTTCTTTCTTTTCAAATGGATGATTCTTGTGCTTCTATGGTTATTTTAAAATACTTCATATTTCTTGTAATTTTTTGTGTGCAATTTTGATATATAATAAAACAAACACATCAGAAAGAGAAAGAATATTTTGTTTTAAATATAAAGTATATTTAATAAAACATTTTGAGATGACAAAATTTGGCAAAATTAATCTTCTTAAAGAAAAGAAAGTAATACAGAAAGGAATGTGTTTTAAGGGAATACGGATATTTGTGAGGGAGTTCTGGACATTGGTGAGGATAGTGTCAGATCACAAAAGATCAACTTGGTCTATTTCACAGCTTTTCTAAGATTTCTTTTCATTCAATATGGCTTTTTTTTTTTTTTTTCCTAACAGGACATTTAACCTGCAGAGATGATTATTTCCATTTATTAACTGTAGTGATGTCATTCTTTTGGCAAGTGTATTTGGTAGCTTGAGTTAAATTTATAAATAACTAAAAGAAATTACTGAGAAATTATTAACTTATATAGAAGGCTGATTACATACCAGGAAGTGGCTAAAGCAGTGCTTCTAAAACTGTACTATGCACTGAAATCGCTTGGAGATTTTTGCCAAAATTCAGATTTTGATTCAGTAGATCTGATGTGGGCCCTTAATTCTGTATGTCTAATGGTCCCAGTGTGATGACTGTGTGGCTTGTCTGTGCACAGCATGTTAAATAACAAACATTCAAATATGTTTCCCATACATGATATTTACAGTTTACAATAGTATAGTAATGTGGCATTTTCAGAAACAGAGAAATTCAAATGAAAAGCGTTTCCACGGCAATGCTGAAAGTAGAAACACAGGCAATGAGCATACATTTTAAACAATTGTGGATAGCTAACTTACAATTCCAGAGGGCATAATCCAATTTTTGGTACAAGGGTTACGTCTCCTTCTTGGCTAATGTTCTGTTTTTAATGCCGGAAAACAGTGCTCTTTTAGAAAAGAAATTGTAGGTTGATTCTCAATGACTGCTTAGATTTTAATATTTTTTGGATAATATTCAGTATCTGCTTTCTTTTGTTAAAGACGTACTAAATTATTTTCAGAATCTCATGAAAAGCATACGATTTGGGTTTATTAATTTTCTTTTACTGTACAGAATATGCAACTTATCCTATTCTGCACACAGAGAGTGTGCTTCTTGTCTCATCTTGTTTGATAGAATATAGATAATTCTGTTTAATTCAAGTTTTTATCTTTTGTCCTTGGGTAAGGTTGACAAATTGAGTTTCACTTTTAGTTTATTTATTCTGTCAGAGAGATTTTGAATCAGGAGTTTCAAGTCTCTATCTGACAAGAAAAAGTCAACATCTGTTGAATTGATTTAGTATTTATGTGTTAGATTTTATGGCACCTTTCCTCTGAAGAGCAGAGAGTGTTCTACACATAGTTCCTACACTTTTCAAATACCTTTCACCAGAAACATTTATAAACATCCCAACATGAAAAGTGACAAAGAAGGAACCAAATGAGGAAATCAGGAAAGAAGAGCACCCCAGGGCAAATGATAATAGCTTCGAATAGGAGGCGTGCCTCATAAACTATTTGTCTTGAGGCCATTGGGGATGTGCTGTCAAAGCTCCCTCTCCCCCTGCAAATCTACTGCTAATCCATCCTGCCTGACTGCTGGATGTTTCTGTTCTCTGTGCCTACCTCTTCTGTACTGTCAGCTTCTAAATATTCTGCTGATTAGGGCAATCAAGATATTTAATCTGGTAATGAGACCTCAGGCCTACCAAATGGTCCTTACTCTTGACTGCTACAGATAATGGAATTTCTTAGAAGGTGAGTTTGTGATGGGCAGGAAAGTAACGTTTTAAAGCCTGTTGTGTGCTACTTCATCTATGACCAAAAGTAGTCACTACTGCATCTGCCCATTTTTAATCATTTAATTAAATAACAAAATAATTTAATTATTTTAAATAAGGTAAGGTTGAACTTATCGAAAAGTTTTATGAAGACTACATAGGAATATGAAAGCATACATTACATGTTTTATATTTCATTTACAGTTAAAGTCACTGCAAAAATTTGAAATTAAAAAGTTTAAATTTTATCACATTATATCTGTGATTTTATGTAATATCTAAGTATTTATGTTTTTCAATGTGAAAAAAGATAATCAGAATATAATTTATTAAATATCCCTTTCTGGAATTCTCTCTTTATTAGGATGTATGTACATTTGATTTGATAGCTGAAGCAAAGGAATATAACTCCTTTGAATTTTTTCAGAAATTAATAGTATAAAATATTGTAGTAAAAAGGGCAAAATTAATATTTTCTTGAAAATAAGAACCTTGCTGAGTTAATAAGTACATAATTTTAAGTTTCATAATAAGATTTCATAAATCTATAATGAACTTCATATTTTTGATTAATGTTATCTCTGCATTCATTTTTTCTAAGAGAAAATAGAACTGTAAAACACAAGAAAGGTGTTAGGCAAAAAGCAGGAAAATATGGAATGGTGCTATATTTTAAAAGTGAAAGTTACTAAAGTAATTTAACATTCATTACTTTAAAAAATGTATGTGATGCTTAGAGCCTTCCTAGAGCCCCAAACAATACCCAGAAACCATTTACATGAAAATTGATTGCTGGACTCAGTAAGGAAAAGAATAGCAAACAATTTCCCTGTATGATGGAAGACAAAATAAGGGTTGGGATTTGTTATTTTATTAATAAAGGGAAATAAATATACATCTACTCTGACTTTGTAAGGTCATGACAATAGAGAGAAGTAGAGAAAACGGACGTCTCTCCTCCCTCCCTCCCATCTCTCTCCCTTCCCCTCCCCTCTCTTCCCCTTCCCCTCCCCTCTCTTCCCCTTCCCTTTCCCCTTACCTTCCCTTCCCTTCTCTTCCTTTCCCTTCTCTCTTTCCCCCTTTCCCCTTTTCCCCCTTTCCCCCTTTCCCCCTTTCTCTCTTTCCTTCTTTCCTTCTTTCTTACTTTTTGAAATGAGTCTTGCCCTGTCACCCAGACTGGAGTGCAGTGCCATGGTCACTGCTCACCACAGCCTCAAACCCCTGGGCTCAGGTGGTTCTCCCTCCTTAGCCTCCTGAGTAACTGGGACTACAGGCACACGCCCAGCTAACTTCTGTATTTTCTGTAGAGATAGGGTTCCACCATGTTGCCCTGGCCGGCCTGGAACTCCGGTGCTCAAGTGATCTGCCCACCTTGGCCTTCCAAAGTGCTAGAATTACAGGTGTGAGTCACTGCACCCGGCCATGTGTGCTTAGTTTTCTATGTTTGCTTCTGATGCAAGTGTGTTTCCATGATGCCACCATTATTTGTTCCCAGTATATTACACCTCTGTTGTATTGTTTGTGTCAGGGTGTATATCAAAGCAGTGACTGAGATAAGCAGGGTTTAGAGATAAGCATGTTTCTAAAATAGAGTATTCATCTTCTTTTTAAATTGAACATGGAAATAAGAATTTGGAATAATACTTATTGTTTCTAATCATCCTTGATGCAACATTTGGGTTTCAATGCTTTTCCTGCGGATAATAATATATTTATTTGAGACAGATGTCTGATGAATCATTTCATAATATGAATCTGCTTTCTCAATTAAAAAAGGCCACTCAGGCCGGGTGCAGTGGCTCAGGCCTGTAATCCCAGCACTTTGGGAGGCCGAGACGGGCGGATCACGAGGTCAGGAAATCGAGACCACAGTGAAACTCTGTCTCTACTAAAAATACTAAAAAATTAGCCGGGCGTGGTGGCGGGCACCTGTAGTCCCAGCTACTCGGGAGGCTGAGGCAGGAGAATGGCGTGAACCCGAGAGGCGGAGCTTGTAGTGAGCTGTGATTGCGCCACTGCACTCCAGCCTGGGCGACAGAGCCAGACTCCGTCTAAAAAAAAAAAAAAAAAAAAAAAGGCCACTCATACTAATTTAGTACTTTTCAATATATTTGTTTATAACAATGTAGGTGCTGGATTTTCACATAGTTTAGTAAAATAATTTAGTTATGCTTCAGGCTATCCACTTGTTAATGGGGAATAACGAGACCCTCTTTTTGCATCTTGATGCTGTTAATGATTCTATTTGTCTGTCTGTCTATCTATCTATCTATCTATCTATCTATCTATCTATCTATCATCTATCTAATTTGTTTAGATTTATTTGGAAGACACATTATTGTCTAGAGTATCTAAGAGCTTTCTTAGGCACTTCTCTTTTTTTTAAATTATTATTATACTTTAAGTTCTAGGGTACATGTACACAACGTTCAGGTTTGTTACATATGTATACGTGTACCATGTTGGTGTGCTGCACCCATTAACTCATCATTTACATTAGGTATATCTCTTAATGCTATCCCTCCCCCTCCCCACTCCCTACAATAGGTCCTGGTGTGTGATGTTCCCCTTCCTGTGTCCAAGTGATCTCATTATTCAATTCCCCACCTATGAGTGAGAACATGTGGTGTTTGGTTTTCTGTCCTTGCAATAGTTTGCTGAGAATGATGGTTTCCAGCTGCGTCCATGTCCCTACAAAGGACACGAACTCATCCTTTTTTATGGCTGCATAGTATTCCATGGTGTATATGTGCTGCCTTTCCTTAATCCAGTCTGTCATCGATGGACATTTGAGTTGATTCCAAGTCTTTGCTATTGTGAATAGTGCTGCAATAAACATATGTGTGTATGTGTCTTTATGGCAGCATGATTTATAATCTTTTGGGTATATCCCCAGTAATGGGATGGCTGGGTCAAATGGTATTTCTGGTTCTAGATCCTTGAGGAATCACCACACTGTTTTCCACAAAGGTTGAACTAGTTTACCGTCCCACCAACAGTGTAACAGTGTTCCTATTTCTCCACATCCTCTCCAGCACCTGTTGTTTCCTGACTTTTTAATGATTGCCATTCTAACTGGTATGAGATGATATCTCATTGTGGTTTTGATTTGCATTTCTCTGATGGCAAGTGACGATGAGCATTTTTTCATGTGTCTGTTGGCTGTGTGAATGTCTTCTTTTGAGAACTGTCTGTTCATATACTTTGCCCACTGTTTGATGGGGTTGTTTGTTTTTTTCTAGTAAATTTGAGTGTTTTGTAGATTCTGGATATTAGCTCTTTGTCAGATGAGTAGATTGCAATAAGTTTCTCTCATTCTATAGGTTGCCTGTTCACTCTGATGGTAGTTTCTTTTGCTGTGCAGAAGCTCTTTAGTTTAATGAGATCCCATTTGTCAATTTTGGCTTTTGTTGCTTTTGGTGTTTTAGACATGAAGTCCTTGCCCATGCCTATGTCCTGAATAGTATTACCTAGGTTTTCTTCTAGGGATTTTATGGTTTTAGGTCTAACATTTAAGTCTCTAATCCATCTTGGATTAATTTTCATATAAGGAGTAAGGAAAGGATCCAGTTTCAGCTTTCTACTTATGGCTAGCCAATTTTCCCAGCACCATATATTAAACAGGGAATCCTTTCCCCATTTCTTGTTTCTCTCAGGTTTGTCAAAGATCAGATGGCTGTAGATGTGTGGTATTATTTCTGAGGACTCTGTTCTGTTCCATTGGTCTATATCTCTGTTTTGGTACCAGTACCATGTTGTTTTGGTTACTGTAAGCTTGTAGTATAGTTTCAAGTCAGGTAGCATGATGCCTGCAGCTTTGTTGTTTTGACTTAGGATTGTCTTGGCAATGTGGGACCTTTCTTGGATCCATATGAACTTTAAAGCAGTTTTTCAAATTCTGTGAAGAAAGTCATTGGTAGCTTAATGGGGATGGCATTGAATCTATAAATTACCTTGGGCAGTATCGCCATTTTCATGATATTGATTCTGCCTATCCATGAGCATGGTATGTTCTTCCATTTGTTTGTGTCCTCTTTGATTTCACTGAGCAGTGGTTTGTAGTTCTCCTTGAAGAGGTCCTTTACATCCCTTGTAAGTTGGATTCCTAGGTATTTTATTCTCCTTGAAGCCATTTTGAATGGAAGTTCATTCCTGATTTGGCTCTCTGTTTGTCTGTTACTGGTGTATAAGAATGCTTGTGATTTTTGCACATTGATTTTGTACCCTGAGACTTTGCTGAAGTTTGCTATCAGCTTAAGGAGATTTTGGGCTGAGACAATGGGGTTTTCTAAATATACAATCATGTCATCTGCAAACGGGGACAATTTGACTTCTTCTCCTAACTGAACACCCTTGATTTCTTTCTCTTGCCTGATTGCCCTAGCAAGAATTTCCAACAGTATGTTGAATAGGAGTGGTGAGAGAGGGCATCCCTGTCTTGTGCCAGTTTTCAAAGGGAATACTTCCAGTTTTTGCCCATTCAGTATAATATTGGCTGCGGGTTTGTCATTAATAGCTCTTATTATTTTGAGATAAGTTCCATCAGTACCGAATTTATTGAGAGTTTTTAGCATGAAGCGCTGTTGAATTTTTTCAAAGGCCTTTTCTGCATCTATTGAGATAATCATGTGGTTTTTGTCTTTGGTTCTGTTTATATGCTGGATTACGTTGATTGATTTGCATATGTTGAACCAGCCTTGCATCCCAGGGATGAAGACCACCTGATGATGGTGGATAAGTTTTTTGATGTGCTGCTGGATTCAGTTTGCCAGTATTTTCCTGAGGATTTTTGCATTGATGTTCATCAGGGATATTGGTCTGAAATTCTCTTTTTTTTTGTTGTGTCTCTGCCAGCCTTTGGTATCAGGATGATGTTGGCCTTATAAAATGAGTCAGGGAGGATTCCTTCTTTTTCTATTGATTGGAATAGTTTCCAAAGGAATGGTACCAGCTCCTCCTTGTACCTCTGGGAGAATTTGGCTGTGAATCTGTCTGGTCCTGGACTTTTTTTTGTTCATAGGCTATTAAATTATTGTCTCAATTTCAGAGCCTGCTATTGGTCTATTTAGGGATTCAACTTCTTCCTGGTTTAGTCTTGGGAGAGTGTAAGTGTCCAGGAAGTTATCCACTTCTTCTAGGTTTTCTAGTTTATTTGCGTAGAGGTGTTTATAGTATTCTCTGATAGTAGTTTGTATTTCTGTGGGGTCAGTGGTGATATCCCCTTTATCATTTTTTTATTGCGTCTATTTGATTCTTCTCTCTTTTCTTCTTTATTAGTCTTGCTAGTGGTCTATCAATTTTGTTGATCTTTTCAAAAAACCAGCTCCTAGATACGTTGATTTTTTGGGGATTTTCTGTGTCTCTATCTCCTTCAGTTCTGCTCTGATCTTAGTTATATCTTACCTTCTGCTAGCTTTTGAGTGTGTTTGCTCTTGCTTCTCTAGTTCTTTTAATTGTGATATTAGGGTGTCAATTTTAGATCTTTCCTGCTTTCTCTTGTGGGCATTTAGTGCTATAAATTTTCCTCTACACACTCCTTTAAATGTGTCCCAGAGATTCTGGTATGTTGTATCTTTGTTCTCATTGGTTTCAAAGAACATCTTTATTTCTGCCTTCATTTCGTTATGTACCCAGTAGTCATTCAGGAGCAGGTTGTTCAGTTTCCATGTAGTTGAGCGGTTTTGATTGAGTTTCTTAGTCCTGAGTTCTAGTTTGATTGCACTGTGGTCTGAGAGACAGTTTGTTATAATTTCTGTTCTTGTACATTTGCTGAG
>NC_037673.1:94877408-94904661 GCF_003255815.1 Theropithecus gelada
CTTTGGTGAATCTGGCAATTATGTGTCTTGGAGTTGCTCTTCTCGAGGAGTATCTTTGTGGCGTTCTCTGTATTTCCTGAATTTGAATGTTGGCCTGCCCTACTAGGTTGGGGAAGTTCTCCTGGATGATATCCTGAAGAGTGTTTTCCAACTTGGTTCCATTTTCCCTGTCACTTTCAGGCACACCAATCAGGTGTAGATTTGGTCTTTTCACACAATCCTATATTTCTTGGAGGCTTTGTTCATTTCTTTTTACTCTTTTTTCTCTACACTTCTCACTTCACTTCATTCATTTGATCTTCAATCACTGATACTCTTTCTTCCAGTTGATGGAGTCGGTTACTGAAGCTTGTGCATTTGTCACGTAGTTCTCGTGTCATGGTTTTCATTTCTATCAGTTTGCTTATGGTCTTCTCTGCATTGATTATACTAATTATCCATTCATCCATTCTTTTTTCAAGGTTTTCAGTTTCTTTGCACTGCATACATAGTTCCTCCTTTAGCTCTGAGAAGTTTGATCTACTGAAGCCTTCTTGTCTCAACTCGTTAAAGTCATTCTCCATCCAGCTTTGTTACATTGCTGGTGATGTGCTGTGTTCCCTTGGAGGGGGAGATGTGCTCTGATTTTTTGAATTACCAGCTTTTCTGCACTGCTTTTTCCCCATCTTTGTGGTTTTGTCTGCCTTTGGTCTTTGATGATGGTGACATACTGATGGGGTTTTGGTGTGGGTGTCCTTTCTGCTTGTTAGTTTTCCTTCTAACAATCAGGACCCTCAGCTGCAGGTCTGCTGGTGTTTGCTTGAGGTCCACTCCAGACCCTGTTTGCCTGGGTATCAGTAGCAGAGCCTGCAGAATATAGAATATTGCTGAACAGTGAGTATTGCTGTCTGATTCTTGCTCTGGAAGCTTCGTCTCAGAGATGTACCCAGCCATGTGAGATGTGAGGTGTTGGTCTGCACCTAGTGGGGGATGTCTCCCATTTAGGCTACTGAAGGGTCAGGAATCCACTTGAGCAGGTAGTCTGTCCATTCTCAGATCTCAACCTCCGTGCTGGGAGAATCACTGCTCTCTTCAAAGCTGTCAGATGAACTTTTACATCTGAAGAGGTTTCTGCTGCTTTTTGTTTAGCTATGCCTTGTCCCCAGAAGTGGAGTCTACAGAGGCAGGCAGTCCTCCTTGAGCTGCAGTGGGCTTCACCCAATTCGAACTTCCAGGTGGCTTTGTTTACCTACTTAAGCCTCAGCAATGGTGGGCACCCCTCCCCCAGCCTTACTGCCGCCTTACAGTTAGATCTCAGACTGCTGTGTTAGCAATGAGGGAGGCTCTGGGCATGAGACCCTCTGGGCCAGGTGTTGGATATAATATCCTGGTGTGCCATTTGCTAAGACCCTTGGTAAAGCGCTGTATTCGGGTGGGAGTTACCCGATTTTCCAGGTGTTGTGTGTCTCAGTTTCCCTTGGCTAGGAAAAGGAATTCCCATCCCCCTTGCCCTTCACAGGTGAGGCGGTGTGTCGCCCTGCTTCAGCTCTCGCTGGTCGGGCTGCACCCGCTGACCAGCACTGACTGTCCGACACACCCCAGTGAGATGAACCCGTACCTCAGTTGAAAATGCAGAAATCACCCATCTTCTGTGTTGCTCACACTGGGAGCTGGAGGCTGGAGCTGTTCCTCTTTGGCCATCTTGGATGCCCCCCTTAGGCACTTCTTAGAATGTCTAAGGACTCTCTTCAAAGACTGCACAAAGTCATATGGTGTAAAATATATGAATAGGAAATTAGAGTTCAGATGGTATGAAGAAACCAAGTAATGGGATTTGAGACCAAAAAAGTTGGTTGGAACAGGTTGGGGCAGGAGGTGGAGTTTAAGTACCTGCGTAAATAGTTGATAATGCACTTAGGAGTGTTTGATGATTGTTGAGCATTGAAATGACATGGCGAAGGCAGTGCTTTAAATAACTTTGATAAATGCATGATAAATGCATCCAACTAGTACAGACCCCAGGCCAACTTGATAAGGACATGAAACAGAGTGATGCCATTTAGAATGAAAGAAAAGAATGCATGTGGCAGATATTTGAAAGAACGTTTCTATTATTTTTCTAATAGGAATTAGAGACTGATAGGATATAAAGGATAACATTGTCTTTAAGGATTTTGCTTAAGGCATTAGGAAAATGAACAATAACAGGGAAACCAAGACAGATGATGACTGGTTTCATAAAATGTTGAATTTGATTTTAGGCATGTTGATCAGGAGCATTTAGGAGAAAGAAACTGATTAGATTTTGGAGAAAATGAGTAGTGAGCTTTAATAAATAAAATGAAGTTTTTGAGAAGTAGGATAACATCAATTAAAATCCGTCTGAATGTACATAATTTGGCTATATAATTTGCATAGAACTAATTATTGCACATTTTTGTTTCTGATAATAAAAGCAAAGTATGCCATTATAGATAAATGTAAAAAATGAGAAAATATATAAACAATTAGGGAAAAATGCACCTTTAAAATAACCACCCATAGCAACAACTTTTAATATTTTAACAAATTTATGTCACCTTTTAACATGTAATTTCATAGCTAATTCTATTTTTTTTATTAAACTTAGTATCTTTCTTGATTTTACATAAGCTTTTTTCATGTCATTAAAAACCTTAAAACATCATACATTAATGACTGCCTTCATTAAATTTCATAGAGAAAAGTAGTTAATGGTCAGTTTTGGAATCAGACAGCTTTGCTTAAATTTTTAAATCACTTTGAACTACTATGAATGCTGCATAAAGTAACAGGATCTGTTGTGATAAATTTTATAGCTTTATCTGAAATTATGTATTCCTCTTTTGCCTTTATTTTCATTTCTCCCTTAAGGACTCTGTTCACATTTACTCATCCATATTTCTTTACATTTTTTCCCCTTCCTTCTTTTATTTCTTCCTTCCCTCCTTACTTCTTAGTAAGAACTCATTTCCAATTTGAGATTGGAAAGAGGAAAACTAAAAAAAAAAAAAATCTAAAATAGGCTTCAGTATAAGTGTTACATCCTTTCCTCATTTCCAGCCTTTTCAGGCAAAAAAAAAGGCCACTGAATATGTCACTCATACACACCTCTGCACTCAGTCCACTCGGCTAGCCACTGAGTGACTGGCTTAGTGCTCGAGCTGCAGATAGTCTTCAACAGGATGTTGCTTCTTTCTTTTCTGGAATTGAGAACCAAATAATTTGGGGGCATAGGTGGTGATATCCCACTTTTATTTGACTCTTGCTCAGAAGCTTTTGGCCCAGTTCAAATCTACCATCTATCTCTTAATTCTAACTCTTCCCATGGGCTGCCACATCCTATTAGAAACGTTCCATCCCACTTGGCATGGTGGCTCATGCCTGTAATCCCAGCACTTTGGGAGGCCAAGGCGGGTGGATCACCTGAGGTCAGGAGTTTGAGACCAGCCTGACCAATGTGGAGAAATCCTGTCTGTACTAAAAATACAAAATTAGCTGGACATGGTGGCACATGCCTGTAATACCAGCTACTTGGGAGGCTGAGGCATGAGAATTGCTTGAACCTAGGAGGTGGAGATTGCGATGAGCTGAGATCAAGCCATTGCACTCCAGTCTGGGCAACAAGAGCAAAACTCTGTCAAAAAAAAAAAAAAAAAAAAAAAAAAGAAAGAGAAAAAGAAAAGAAAAAAGAAATATCCCATCACATTTGTCTCCTAAATTGGGAAAACTTATAAGGAACTACAGTAAAGATCTATGAGAATAGTGCAAAAAGGGGAAAACCAAAGAGTTCCTAAAAATTCCTATTCTCTTAAAAATAGCAAACCAAAATGCTGTTACCCTCTACATGGTCCATTTCCCACATGGTTTCAGCATTACAAAATGGGTAAACACCAACTTCTAGCTATTATTATTTCTGCTATTTTTAAAAATAATCTTAGAAGGGTATGTTTTTGAAAGGAGAGAGAGTCATGACATTGCAGGAAATTAGAAAGATTTTGGTTTAAAGCAAAATTTGTGTCTGTCGATTACAATGATAGAAAATATGGAATATCATGCTGCCTCAGGTCACATGAGGGCGGGATAGGAGGATTAGTTTTTGGAATTCCTGCTAATAATTTATGGAGTTAACTGACCAGGCACCTACTATATACATAATCATGATGAGCTGCTGTGAAAATGTCACAGGGTGAAGCGCAACTTGCTTTGATGTTGTCTCCATGCCCATAAAAACTGTCTCTGTCACTTCCAACCTTTTTTTTTTTTTTTTTTTTTTTTTTTTGAGACACTTCCAGTCTTTCTAAACAGGTTCCTGCAATGTCCTCAGGGTTGGTATAATGTTAGCTTCAAAATACATATTATATTTAAAGATACATTCAGCACCTTTTCGTCTGCAGGAGTTAGCTTAAAGCAAATTATTGTATATTATATACAGCTTCGGTATTTACAGTAATTCTCAGGCAAAACTCAGGATATAAGTATGTACTTTGTAAAATAATAGGGCTTAAATTCATCAAGTAAATATGTTGCTACCCTTGGTGCTTCTTTCTTTTCTTCATTAAAGTTATTTCTTTGGTTTCACATGAAATAGAGAAAAACTCTAAAACTTGAGAAATTTTAAAGTAACATTGTAATATTTATATTTTTAATTATAAACATAGATTTTCAATTTGAGCTTTAATCTTAAATCTTATAATACATGACCATAACAAATTTGCTTGAGTTTCAACGTTTCTGCTTTCCTACTAATATAACAGTGTTTGTGTTTTACTTCACAGGCAGGGTCTGTTAAGTTTTATGTTAGATGCTAATGTTAGTGGACTTTAGTTAAAACGTTAGGGAAGTCAGAATTAATGCAATAACTATCCTGTAGAAACAATACCATCTTCTTTTCCAGATGCAGTTCAGGGAAGCTAAGCAACTTATTTAGATCACATAGCTAATAATTTGCATCAACATTAACTTTTTCCAGAATTTTCAAACACATTTAAAACTAGATAGCGGTATAATGAACACACATGTGCCATTGTCAAGCTTACAATAATTAACCCTTGACCAATCTTATTTAATCAACACTCTTTCCTACTTTTCCTCTCCCTCTGTTTTATGTTGAAGCAAATATTTATATTACTTATGTCTTGTATTAGTCCATTTTCATACTGCTATGAAGAAATACCCAAGACTGGGTAATTTATAAAGAAAAAGTGGTTTAATGGACTCACAGTTCCACATGGCTAGGGAGGCCTTATAATCATGGCAGAAAGTGAAGAAGGAGCAAAGGCATGTCTTACATGGTGGCAGGCAAAAGAGAGCCTGTGCAGGGGATCTGCCCTTTATAAAACCTTCAGACCTCATGAAACTTATTCACTATCACAAGACCATCACAGGAAAAACCCACCCTCATGATTCAACCTCCCAGCAGGTTCCTCCCACAACACCTGGGGATTATTGGAGCTACAATCAAAGATGAAATTTGAGTGGGGACACAGCCAAACCATATCATGTCTAAAAGTAAACAAGCATTAGAGAAATTATCAGAAGTATGATGATTATCCTTAAAAATTATAATTTATTAATATTAAATATAAAGGTCTCAAATTTCTCTCTTTTTACAAGATATTTGAGTTAGGATTATGAGATTAATACCTTGAAAATGGTTGATGCAATTGATATTTTTAACCTAAAGCTCCCCTTCCTTCTTTTTATTTTTCTTATAATTCAATTGTTGAATCAACAAGATTGTTTGATGGAATTTTCCAGTCTAATTGCAATCTTTTTGTGTTATTCTACATGGTATGCTATCCTTACATGTACTATAAAGTGATTGCTCAGTTTAGATTGAATGGGTAGGAATTCTATATTTAAAAATATTCTTTCATAGGTGATATTGAATGCTTATATCAAGAAGAATCTATTACTTTATTTTCTCTCTCTTTTGCAGTTATGAATAACTATTTCATCAAGGGTCATGAAATTATGATACTATACTTATATTAATATTTTCACATTTATGAATGTCAATACCATTATGAAAAGAAAATTTTTCTCACGAATTTTTAGGTTACTCCTCTGGAAATTCCAGATTTTGGCTTGATTTTTTTTCCTCTTTATTTGCAATTTTTTTAAAAAAATTAAATTAGTTATATAACATCCTCCATACATAATCAAGTAAGTTCTTTCCAAAGTTATAAACTAACAGTTTTTTTGTTTTTTTTTTTTAATCAGGAGGGCGACTAAGATTGCTGACTATATGCAGCCAAGAGATGCCACATTCAGGAAGAGGAACAAAAATATCTAGTGAACTATTGCACTTCAAACAGATCTTTTGAGAGGAAACACTGAAAGTTAATAGAGAAGTGATACAGACATTATGGTTAAAGAGGGAGGAAGCTGGGAAGCTTGCATGGAGTGACTGATAGCCAGGACTGGCTCCTGGTCGTGAACAGGTTCTATGGAAGGAGTGAGTGGAGAAACTCTGCAGAACCACACAGCTGCTACAGATTTCATTGTAGGATCATACCTACAATGAGATCCCTCACTGACATTTGAGTTGGCAGGGGGAACTGCCCAGAGATCAGGTAGAGGCAGAACTGGAATCTGTGCAGGGTCCAGAAGGGTTCATGGTATGTGGCACAGCTGCAGCAAATTGTGATAATAGGAGACCATCCCCCAAGGCTCCCACTGTGCTCTGAGTGACGACTACTCCTGTTGTCCTCCAGACTAGGAAAGAACAGGACTGCCTCTCCCAAGGTAATAGGGCACATCTAATCCATGTGCCTCCTTGTCTGTTGGCACTTCGCAATGTGTCCAGAATTGGTTCCTTCTGGTGGATTCTTGGTCTTGCTGACTTGGAGAATGAAGCCGCGGACCTTCGCCGTGAGTGTTACAGTTCTTAAAGTTGGTGTGTTCAGAATTTGTTCCTTCAAATGTTCAGATGTGTCCAGAGTTTCTTCCTTCTGGTGGGTTCGTGGTCTCGCTTGACTTCAGGAGTGAAGCTGCAGACCTTCACCGTAAGAGTTACAGCTCTTAAAGGTGGCGCCTCCAGAGTTGTTTTTTCCTCCCGGTGGGTTTGTGGTCTCACTGACTTCAGGAGTCAAGCCACAGACCTTCTCAGTGAGTGTTACAGCTCATAAAGGTAGTGAGGACCCAAAGAGTGAGCAGCAGCAAGATTTATTGTGAAGAGCGAAAAATCAAAGCTTCCACAGCATGGAAGGGGACCCCAGTGAGTTCCTGCTACTAGCTCAGGTGGTCAGCTTTTTTCCCTTATTTGGCCCAGCTCACGTCCTGCTGATTCGTCCATTTTACAGAGTGCTGATTGGTCCATTTTACAGAGTGCTGATTGGTGCATTTACAAACGGTTAGCTAGACACAGAGCACTGATTGGTGCGTTTTTACAGAGTGCTGATTGGTGCATTTACAAACCTTTAGGTAGACACAGAGTGCTGATTGGTGTGTTTTCAAAACTTTAGCTAGACATAGAGGCTGATTGTTGTGTTTACAATCCTTTAGCTAGACAGAAAAGTTCTCCAAGTCCCCACCTGACCCAGAAGCCCAGCGGGCTTCGCCTCTCAACAAGACCACCTGCCTCATTCCTCCCATAGGAGGGTGGGTGCAACACAGTCTTCACTTCTATGCCCGAGTGTTTTGCTGGCAGACTGGGAGTTTCCTACAGCACAGCTATCTACAGCACAGCTTCCTACAGCACAGCTTCCTACAGCACAGCTATCACTCAACCTTAAGGAACCAGAGGACAAACCTGCCCACAGACCCTACAAAGCAACTATACAATGAAGAGCATAAGGCAACCAACTAACAAATTCACAACAGGAACAAAATCTCATATACTAATACTAGCCTTGAATGTAATTGGTCTAAATTCCAAACTTAAAAGGCACAGAGTGGCAAATTGGATAAAACAACAAGACCTAACCTTCTGCTATTTTCAAGAGACCCACCTCAGATGTCAACACTCACAGACTCAAATAAAGGAATGAAGAAAGATCTATCACACAAATGGAAAACAAAAAAGAGGAAGAGTCACCATTTTTTTGTATCATAAAAAATAGAGTTTAAACTAACAACAGTATAAAAGGACAAAGAAGGTCATTACATAGTGATAAAGGGTTCAATACAATATGCAGCCTTAGTTATCCTAAACATATATGCACCTATTTATGCACTGAACATTGGAACACCAAGATTCATAAAACAAGTACTTCTAGACTTATAAAAAGGCTTAGAGAGCCACACAATAATAGTGGGTACTTCAACACCCCATTAACAATGTTAGATAGATCATGAAGGCAGAAAAGTAACAAAAAAAATACTGGACTTAAATTTGACACTTGACCATTTGGACCTAATAGACATCTACAGAAAACTGCACTTGGCAACCACAAAATAGACATTCTTCTGGTCTCCACAAGAAACATACTCCAAGACTGACCACATGCTCAATCATAAAGCAAGTCTCAATAAATTATAAAATTTGAAATCATACCACCAATACACTCGGACCACAGTGGGATGAAAATAAAAATGAATACTAAGAAGATCTCCCCAAACTACAAAATTACATAGAAATTAAACAACTTGCTTCTAAATGACTTTTGGATAGACAACAAAATTAAGGCAAAGATATAAAAGAATTATTTGAAATGATAAAAACAGAGACACAATATACCAAAATCTCTCAGATGGAGCAAAAGTAGTGTAAGGAGGGAAGTTTATAGTGCCAAATACCTACCTCAAAAAGTTGAAAAGTTTTAAATTTGTGATCTAGCATCACACCTAGAAGAACTACAAAAACAAGAACAATAAAGCTAACAGAAGAAAAATAACTAGAATCAGGCTCGAACTGTACAAAATTGAGATCCAAAAATCCACACAAAGGATCAATGAAAGAAAATGTTTGTTCTTTGAAAGGATAAAATGACATTCATAGACTGCTGCTAGATTAACAAAGAAGAAAAGAGAGAAGATCCAAATAGGCACAATCAGAAATGACAAAGGTGGCATTACAAGTAATCCCACAAAGATACAAAAGATCCTCAGAGACTCTTATGAACACCTGTATGTACAAAAACTAGAAAATTTGGAAGAAATGGGTAAATTCCTGCTAACTCCAAACTTCCTAAGGATGAACTGAAAGAAATTGAAATTCTGAACAGATCAATAATAACTTCTGAAATTGAATCAGTAATAAAAAACCTATCAACCAAAAAAAAAAAAAAAAAAATTCTGTACCAGATAGATTCATAGCCTAATTCTGCCAAATGTACAAAGAGGCTAACATCATCCAGATAGCAAAACCTCATAAAGACACAATGAAAAAAAAAAAAACAAAAAACTGCAGGTCAATATCCCTAATGAACACAGATACAAAAATCCTCAGCAAAATACTAGCAAACTGAATCTAGCAGCACATGAAAAACTTTATTCATCATCACCAAGTAGGCTGTATTCCTTGCATGAAAGTCTGGTTCAACATATGCAAATCAATAAATGTGATTCATCACATAAACCACATTATTCATAAACAGAAAGAAAAACAAAAAACATATAATCATCTTTATAGACCCAGAAAAAGCTTTTGATAAAATCCAATATACTTTCATGATAAAAATCCTTAACAAACTAGGCATTGAAGCAATATCTTAAAGTAATAACAGCCATCTATGACTAACTCATAGCCAATATCATAATGAACAGAAAAAAGCTGGAAGCACTCTCTTTAAAAACCTGAACCAGACCAGGGTGCACACTCTCACCACTCCTATTCCTCATAGTACTGGAAGTTCTAGCTAGAGCAATCAGAGGAGAGAAAGAAATAAAAGGCATCTTCATAGGAAAAGAAGGAGTCAAATTATGTCTCTTAATTGGCACTATGATTCTAACCTAGACTCCACCAAAAGGCTCCTAGATCTGATATATGCCTTCAGTAAAGTTTCAAGATACAAAATCAATGCATATATTAATGCACAAGTCAGTAGCATTTCTAAACATCAATAACATTCACATTGAGAGCTAAATCAACAATGCAATCCCATTTATAAGTGTCACAAAAATTATAATATCTAGGAATGCATCTAAACCAATAAGGTAAAAGAGTTCTATAAGGAGAAACTACAAAACACTGCTGAAAGAAACCATAGATGAAACAATCAAATGGAAAAATACTACATGCTAATGGGTTGGAAGAATCAACATCATTCAAATGTCCATGCTGTTCAAAGCAATCTACAGATTCAACACTATTTCTATCAAACTACCAATGTCATTTTTCATAGAATTAGGAAAAACTAATTTAAAATTTATATGGAACCAAAAAAGGGCATAAATAGCCAGAGAGATCCCAAGCAAAAGAAGAAAGCTGGAGGCATGACATTACCTAACTTCAAACTATACTACAAGGCTACAGTTACCAAAACAGCATGGCACTGGTACAGAAACAGACACAGAGACTAATGGAACAGAATAGAGAACCCAGAAAAAAAACCACACAGCTACAACCAACTGATCTTTGACAAAGTCAACAGAAATAAATGATGAGAAAAGGACTTGCTATTCAACAAATAGTGCAGGGATACCTGGCTAACCATATGCAGAAGAAGAAAACTGGACCCCTAACTCTCACCATATACAAAAATTAACTCAGCATGAATGAAATACTTAAATGTAAGACCTCAAACTATAAAAATCTTAGAAAAAAACCTAGGAAATATTCTAGACATCAGCCTTTATTGGGGGATCCCACCTCCAATATTTCAATGTAGGTTCTTTCTATTTTCCATAAGTGTTGGCTGGCTGAGAAATAAATAGAGACAGTACAAAGACAGGAATTTTACAGCTGGGTTGCCTGGAGTGACATCACATATCAGTGGGACCGTGATGCCTGCCTGAGCCTCAAACCAGCCAGTTTTTATTAAGGGTTTCAAAAGGGGAGGGGGTGTAAGAACAGGGAGTAGGTACAAAGATCACATGCTTCAAAGGGTGAAAAGCAGAACTACTAATAAGGGTCTAACAAAGATCACATGCTTCTGAGGAAACAGGACAAAGAGCAAAAGTAGAACTACTGTTAAGGGTCTAACAAAGATCACAGGGCAAAGGGTAAGAACAGAATCACTGATAAGGGTCTATGTTCAGTGGTGCTCATATTGTCTTGATAAACATCTTAAACAACAGAAAACAGGGTTTGAGAGCTGAGAACTGGTCTGACCACAAATTTACCAGGGCGGAGTTTTTCCCCACCCTAGTAAGCCTGAGGGTTCTGCAGGAGACTAGGACATATCTCAGTCCTTATCTCAACCACATAAGATGGACATTCCCAGAGCAGCCTTTTATAGACCTCCCCCCAGGAATGCATTCCTTTCCCAGGGTTTTAATATTAATATTCCTTGCTAGGAAAATAATTTAGTGATATCTCTCCTACTTGCATGTCCATTTGTAAGCTCTCTGCAAGAAGAAAAATATGACTCTTTTTGCCCGACCCTGCAGGCAGTCAGACCTTATGGTTGTCCTCCCTTGTTCCATAAAAATCGCTGTTATTCTGTTCTTTTTCAAGGTGCACTGATTTCATATTGTTCAAAACACATGTTTTATAATCAATTTGTACATTAACACAATTATCACAGTGGTCCTGAGGTGACGTACATCCTCAACTTACGAAGATAACAGGATTAAGAGATTAAAGTAAAGATAGGCATAAGAAATTGTAAAAGTATTATTTGGGAACTGATGAATGTCCATATTAAAATAAAATCTTCACAATTTATGTTCCTCTGCCACGGCTTCAGCTGGTCCCTCTGTTCTGGGTCCCTGACTTCCTGCAAGAAACCTTGGGAAATTTGACCCAGCAATCACATTACTGGGTATACATCCAAAGGATTATAAATCATGCTACTACAGAGACACATGCACATGTATGTTTATTGTGGCACTATTCACAATAGTAAAGACTTTGAACCAACCCAAATGTCCATCAATAGTAGACTGGATAAAGAAAATGTGGCACATATACACTATGGAATACTATGCAGCCATAGAAAAGGATGAGTTCATGGTCTTTTCAGGGATATGGGTGAAGGTGGAAACCATAATTCTCAGCTAAATATCACAAGGACAGAAAACCAAACACCACAGGTTCTCACTCTTAAGTGGGAGTTGACCAATAAGAACCCATAGGCAAGGGAGGGGAGCATCATACTCCAGGGCCTGTCAGGGGTTGGGGAGCTGGGGGAGTGATAGCATTAGAAGAAATACCTAAAGTAAATGACAAATTGATGGGTACAGCAAACCAACATGGCACATGTATATCTATATAACAAACTTGCACATTGTGCACATGTACCCTAATACTTAAAGTATAACAATTATAATAAAAAAAGAATTTATGACTAAGTTCTCAAAAGCAATTGCAACAAAACCAAAAATTGAGAAGTGAGACTTAACTAAATGAAATATTTCTGCACAACAAAATAAACTATCAACAGAGTAACAAACAATCTACAGAATGGGAGAAATTAATAGTAAACTCTGCATTTGATAGTCTAATATCCAGAATGTATTAGGAATTTAAACAAATCAACAAGAAAAAATTATAAGTCCAGTAAAAATTAAGCAATGGACATGGCAGACCCTTCTCAAAAGAAGACAGACAAGTTGTCAATAAATATATGAAAAGAAGCTCACATCAGTAATCATTAGAGACATGCAGACCAAAATCACAATGAGATACAATCTTACACCAGTCAGATTGGCTGTTAGAAAAAGTAAAAAATAACAGATGTTGATGAGGATGTGGAGAAAAGGGAGTGCTTATACAGTGTTGATGGGAACGTAAGTTAGTTCAGCTACTGTGGAAAGCAATTTGGAGATTCATCAAAGAACTGAAAATAGAACTATTGGCCAGGCATGGTGGCTCACACTTGTAATTCCAACACTTTGGGAAGCCGAGGTGAGTGGATTTTTTGAGCTCAGGAGTTTGAGACCATCCTGGGCAACATGGCAAAACCTCTTCTCTACAAAAAGATAGGGGGGGAAAAGAAAAAAAAACGAACAAAAAACTACCTGGGCATGGTGGTGTGCATCTGTAGTCCCAGGTACTTGGGAGACTGTGGTGGGAGGATTACTTGACCCAGGGAATTGGAGATTGCAGTGAGCCTGTGATAAGGTCACTGCACTCTAACTCAGGAACAGAGCGAGATCCTATCTCAAAAAAATAAAAAATAAAAATAGAACTACTATTTAATCCAGCAACCCCATTACTGTGTATACACCCAAAGGAAAATAAATCACTGTATCAAAAAGACTCATGCACTAGTATGTTTATTGTAGTGTTATTCACAATAGCAAAGAAATGGAATCAAGCCAGGTGTCCATTATTGGAGGACTGGATTAAAAAAAGTGTGCTACATATATACCATGGAATACTGCCCAGCCATGAGTACAATTGAAATCATGTCCTTTGCAGCAATATGAATCCAGCTAGAGGCCATTATCCTAAGTGAATTAACACGGTAGCAGAATACCAAATACCACATATTCTTACTTATAAGTGGGAGCTAAACAGTAGGTACACACAGATATAAAGAAGGGGACAGTAGACAGTGGGGACCATAAGCGGGGAAGTGAAGGAGGAAAGAAAGGGTTGAAAAGCTATTTGGTACTCTACTCCCTATGTGGGTGATGGGTTCAATCATACCCCAAACCGTAACACAACACAATGTACCCTTGTAACAATCCTGCACATGTACCTCATGAATCTAAAATAAAAATTGAAATTAAAAAAGAGAAAACAAAAAAAAATCGATAAAATCTGAGCAATGTAAAAGTAATAATATACATCACAAAAATTTTGAGGTAAAAAGAGAGAAGGTAAGAATCCTAGCATAATAACTTTCTAAATGGGGAGATAGACAAAACTGGAACATGTAGTTGAGATAGAAACATAATGAACAAAACATGATAAATTAGAAAAATAAATAAAAAGTTTTAAAAATCAATGAGTTAGCCTTCCATTAAAAAGCCAAGATTAACAGAATGATAAAAAACAACAGTTCAGATGAGTTGTAGCACATTATACAAACTTTCTCTTTTTTGGTTTCCCCACTTAGAAATATATACTGGAGCTGACTCACTTCACTATATGGTTAGTTATTAGTTTTTTTCTTTTACAAATATGTATACTTCATTGTATACATATGAAATATTTCCCCAAGCTTCCCTTTAATGGTTATTTTCAATATTTTGTGATAGTAAATTATAATGGTCTAATTCATAGCCATTTGTATATTTAAAAATTTTTTTTCATCATATATTTAGGATAGATTTCTAGAAGAGAGATTGCTGGGTCAAAATTCGAGCATTTATGATTTTGCTAGACATGGTGAAATTCTCTTCTACAAGGGCCGTGTCATTTTGCATTCCCACTAGCAACATATAAGGGCCCCTTTTACCTCAACCTCATAAAAAATGTAACTTTTGGATTTTTACCAATTGCAGCCTATAATACTTAAGTTCGTTCAAATGAAAAGCAGATTCTTTTCTATTATGCTATATTTCCTTCTCTTACACTTAATTTATATTTTTTCTAGTATCATAAACATCATTCTAATAACTTCTTTATGCTACAAAAACAAATGTATGCTTCCCTATTTTTTCCCAGATATTACTGCATTATATAATATAGTAAATATTTTTCTTCTACTACTTTTCTTCATGTATTTTAGCATTGTACCTGAATATGTTAATTAAATTCTTCCAAAAGCATTCCCAGGATAATCTCTAATCAGCTCAATCTCTCTCTGTGGTGTGTAAATAATACAGTTAAATCACGCTTGTTTAGTTCCTGTGTAGATGATCTGTTCTGATCAGTATGACAGAGTTTTGATCACATTGCTTTTCAGGGTATTTCATTTTCTGCTAAATTTCCAAACACTGTTTCAGACAAAGAAACTTAGATGAAAGCTTCAATGACTAAATCACAGTGTTGAATTTCTCAGCTCTTTGTTGAGTCACTAATATAATTTCTGAACATGATATATACTGCTTTCATTTGTTGTCCTGAATTTTCTTTTTTGCCTAAAGCTAGTTATTTTTCCTTAAAGTGAAACATTGATTTGCTCTCCCTCAAGCTGAATCTCAGACTCACAACAACCTGCAGTGATATGCTTCTTGTGACTACAGAATCAGTCAGGAAAAGAAAGCTGTTTTGAACTGTACATGCAACAATGACTGCTCTTCTCTTTTTCCATTCAAGGAAATACCCCAGACTCCCTCCAACAGAAAGCAAACAAAAGCAACAGTTCATGAAAATGTTTATGAAATAGGGTGTAGAAACCAAACACAGTCTCAGCCATGTAAACCTTTTAAATTTAAGTGCTTTAATTTTTCGAAGAAATAAAAATAAACCCAGCTTTTCAAATCATCTCAGGTTCTGCCTGAGTTTTGTGAGAAGATTTTTGAAGATGAATATGTTTTTATATTATCAAGGGATAAGTGAATAACTTTAATTTCTACTATTCGATATGTAGCCAAGTATGACACATCAATTCCATTAACTTCAGTTCAACAAATACTGTTTCTACAATGCGTGAGGAACTATGTTAGGTGTTATGAATAACACAGAGATAAATATAACATGATTTCTGACTTCAAGAACATTCCCCAACCAGGTTAACTTATACCTCCTTTTTATCTTTCATAATCCTTTTAGATCATGTCCTTTTGCAGTGAGGTCAAATTATTTTGGAGATTGTGTTGGAGTCATTAAGTACTTTTTGTACATCTCTGAGATGGAGCTACAGTATTTTAACTATTTAAAACACATTTATTTTAAGTCTGTGCCCAGGCTATTTCTGTTTCTTCATTTAGTATAGAGAGATAAATGAAGATGCTCTTGCTAGCAGAACATGAAGAAATAAAACCAGATTGTTAAATCAGTTTCTGGCTCAAAAAGTCAGGGTAATACCATGACTAGTGCCAGGTGCTAGAATGTCATTGAGGCAACGAGGCAGGCAATCAGGAAGAAAAGGACTTGGATATAATCTGTGGCATCTGTCTCTCTAAGGTAAACAAAGAGCACCAGAAATTTTCAGTCTTTGGGGAATACCGAGAAGAGAATATTCTAATCAAACTCTCTTGAAATATAAACGTGGTGTAATATGTAGAATTTTTTTGTGTTTTCTTTATGAATAAGCCAGTTTCTCTGCCTGCCATAAGAATTTTCTATGTGAGAGAAGCTGGAGAAAAATACAATGTAGATGAACTCTAAGCAAAGAAAAAAAAGCAAAGTAAATATGTGCTGCTTCTGGCCACAGAGAATTATGTGGACAAAAGAGAGCAGAGGTAAGAAAAACACCTGGCTGAGATGTGTGAGTCAAAGCCTTACTCCTTTAAAATAAAATCCTGGCATGGAAAAGTATTTTAGGTAATAGAGGGGATCATTGAAGCCAGGCAGACTTTGCCTTCTCTTCCACTTTAGGACTCTCACAGGGATAACTGGTAGTACACCAAGGTCTGGAATCAACCCACGATATTCTTGTAAAGAGCAGAGGACTCTTTACAAAGTTCTGTAGCTAGATAGAGGGTACCTATTTAGCATTCTTTAGTTACCTTTGGTTATCTTTGGTTTTAAGACACCCAGAGTTTCCTACTTGTCCCATATCAGGGGGATTACAGCAGGTAGCTGAGAGTTTGTGGACATTCCATGGATGAGCGCCAAGATGATTCAGAGAGAGATATAGCAAAGGCTGTATGATAGATAGAATGTATAAGTCTAAGAACCTGTGATGGACAGGGAAGAGAATCAGAGTACATATGTAATGCCAGCTACAGTACTGAGGTGGGGCCCAGTCAGACAGAAAGTCTATCTGACCGACCAAGTTGGTACAGACAAAAGCCGCACTTTATTCCAGGCAATGGTTGAGAAGCAGGAAGCAGCATATTCCACAAGAATGGAAACCTTGGTACCAAGGCCTCAAAACCCCAGCCAGCACAGACACAACAATCAGCACAAAGCAAGGGAGTTTTCTTGGTTCTAATGCTCTGAAGCCAAGTAAACTACCTTTAATAAACCTGGATGTCTTCTTGGAGTGGAACACTTGTAAACTGAAGCATTACTTAGATAAATAAGAGACCAAATTTTAAAAGAGAGTAAGGCATAAGATAACATTTTATTATGGTGGGCAAATGTAATATTTGTGTTTATTCTACTATTCAGCAGCATACTATGAGCTACTCAGCAAGTAATATCAGTTATAGATAAAAGGACATCCTTATGTTCTGTTCACATTAAGTGCAATGTGAATAAATTTGTGACCCCCATTAGAATTGTATCATTGCTCTTTTTGTCATCAATTCTATATACACCAATGGGACATGAGTGACTTGAGAGCAGAAAGAAGTCTTATTCTTCTTTAGTATCTGTTATGATTGGCATAATGCTTGCCATATACAAAGTATTGAAACAGTGTTTGTTAGTTTGAAATGAATTTATTGCCACTAAGAACACTGACTTTGAAATCAAGGTTTCCTTGTATTTGGACTGAATAACCCTAGGCTAAAATTTTACTATTTTTCCAAAGGTTCTTAATTTTGAAGGATTGGTTCAAAGGCAATCTAAGCTGAGGTATAGGCGTGAGCAAAGACAGAGAAATAGGAAACATGGAGTGTGTTTGCAAACTGTGAGTTCCACAGTTTGACTTACTAGTGCTTATCATTGTTGGATTAAATTTCATTAATAATATTAACATTGACGATTTACTAAGCACTTTTACCATATACATGTTACCGTGCTTGTAAATTAAATCCTCTATTCAATGGACAATTCTGTGACAATTGTTAATACTTTTGTGTAAATCAGGTTCCAATCAGGAGACAGAAATCACACAGTAAATTAGACAAGGAAAGTTAAATGTAAGAATTACTAACTACAATATGGGGCTGGCTGGTGAGGGGAAAAGAAAATTCTAAAGAATTTAAATAGAGCAGATACAGGTAGAAGGGTCTACACCTACTTCTGCGTGACCAGAACACAAGAAAGAGACAAATCTGCATGAAGTTTCTCTCACAGGATTGAGATGCAGAACTTGCTGGAAATGGTGGAATTGTGGTTCATTTGATGGTGGAGAAGTTGGCTGAGGTGTTGCAGTGCAGGACTCATTGAGGTATTTATCTTCTGGGGTAGTGGCGGAAGTTGCTCATGGGGAAGTCCTGAGAATTAGAACTATAGTAGTTGCCCATTATCCATTGGGGGGGTATACTCCAAGACCCCCAGTGGATGCCTGAAACCATGGATAGTACTGAACCCTATATATTCTGTATCTGTTCCTATATACACATACCTATGATAAAGTTTAATTTATAAATTACACACAGTAAGGGATTAACAACAATAACTAATAATAAAATAGAATAATTATGTTATGCTGCAATATGTGAATGTGGTCTCTCTCTCAGTCTATCTCACTGTACTCACCCTTCTTCTTGTAATGATGTGAGATGATAAAATGTCTACATGATGACATGAAGTGAGGTAAATGACACAGGCGTTGTGGTGTAGACTTAGGCTCCTATTGACCTTCTGACAATACATCAGAAGGAGGATCATCTGCTTTGGGGGATTCTGGATCATTGAACCATAACAATGATGATGGTTGGATGTCAGGAGCCAATGAGGTCTATGACTAATGGGCAGCTAGTATATGTACACAGTTTGGATCCCAGGGGGAAGGAGCATGATTTCAACGCCCTACTCACAACAGCGTGCAATTGACAACATGAATTATTTCTAGAATTTTCTATGTAATATTTTCAGACTATGGTTGACCATGGGTAACTGGAAAAGCAGGTAACTGAAACCAGGAAAAGTGAACCTGTGGGAAAGGGTGTGGGGACTAATTTATGTGCAAAGCTGTGGGAAGGGTTACAGGGGAATGCTATTCACAAGGAGGGGTGGAGACAGTGACACCGCTTGCAAAGCTGCTCTAGTGAGGGACAGAGGAAGCTGCCCATGCAGATGTGCTGCAAGCTGCTGGCCATCAGGTGCTACTTACTGGCTGCCACATGCTGCAGGAATTGGGTACCATGCGAGCCATGTGTTGTAGTCCTGGGATAGGACTACATCAGAATGAGGAAGAGAAACTCCTATCACCTCCAGTATCCCTCTAGCATCCTCTGCTGACAAAGTTTAACATGCCAGCTGGCCGTGTCCAGGAGTAGGAGCCAACAAAGTATGGTGAATTTGGAGCTAAAGGACAATAAATTGATAACTGAGAGAAGCATCTTGTTTGCATTTTGAAAATTAGGACATTGAGTGTCAGAGTGATTCTTTTGTGACATTCCTAGTCACACAAGGAATCAGAAAAGCTTGCAATTCAAATCCTCATGTATTTAGTTTCCGTTACATGTAGCTACTTTAGCAAATTCAGCTGAAAACAGTGTATATGATAGATTGTAGTAGGAATGAGGCTGAAGTGGGACTATCTGGTAAGAAATCGCTACAGTGGTGCAGGTAGAAGAAAATGGGGATTTCTAAGGTAGTTAATTACATGGACATTTCATGTATGACCTCTGAATTTTCACATCCAAGTTAAATTGGTTAATATAAAAATTCACAGGCTCACGCCTGTGAAATTCGGGGGCTCATGTCTGTAATCCCAGCGTTTTGGGAGGCTGAGGTGGATGGATCACCTGAGATCAGGAGCTTGATAACAGCTTGTCCAATATGGTGAAACTCCATCTCTACTAAAAAATACAAAAAATATTAGGCGGGTGTGGTGGTGTGTGCCTGTAATCCCAGCTACTCAGGAGGCTGAGGCAGAAGAATTATTTGAACCCAGGAGGCGGAGGTTGCAGTGAGCTGAGACTGTGACATTACACTCCAACCTGGGTGACAATAGCAAAACTCCGTCTCAAAAAAAAAAAAAAAAAAAAAAAATCACAGTTGTTGGAGTGTAACATGGTGAAAATAATTGACAGAAACATGTCAGTGGACTCATTTTAAAGATATATTTTTACATGCATGTAAAGAATATAACTTATTATGCTTAGATAACTGTACAATTGAAAAGACTTGAGAAAAATCTCCTTAAGAGAAGGATAAGGAGAAGGAGAAATAACAAGAGACAATAAATTACAGGAGTCAGTGGGATCTTGTTGAAGGCTGGGATACCCTACACATAAATGAGACATGTGAAGGATTAGAAGAAATAGTAAGCAGACATCTACTGAATCATAGGCAGTTTCTTGTGTGTAACCACTTTGTAAGTGATATTTTCCAAACATATTTACAAAAAGTTAATTGTTTTAATATTTTCTCAATGAAGTTTTAATATGGACATAAATGTGTTGAAACAGCTATCCCAGAATATTGTTATGTGATCTCTCCCCATTTTACACTTTGTGTTTTTGAAACATTTTTATAAGTTATTTTAAATAATTTTCACAACCATGTGAGAAGTAATATGACAAATATTAACAATTTTATTTTATATCAAGGTAAACAGATGAATTGTTTTATTTTAAATAAATTTTATTTTATTTTATATCAAAGTAAACAGATGAATTAACCAATAATGACCCTGTAGACAGCATTTTGCTTATTCTCCCTTTATAGTTTAGTGAAATTCTAGATCTAATTGTTACCAGAAAGGGGGTCATGTCCTAGACCCCAAGAGTGGTTCTTGCATCTCATGCAGCTAAAATTTCAGGGTGTGTTGCAGAACATAGAACATTTAGCATAGTTTATTAGAGACTATTACAGAGTAAGGTGACCTCAGAAAGCAAGATGAGAAACACCACTTCCTAAAATATAATGCTTACTTATATACGATATTAGAGTTAAGAATAATGCATTTTATTACAAAGGCTTGTGATCAGCTTGTGACAGGCTATTAGTATTTTTATTCTCTTGTGTAACTATTGATTTCCACAAGAATTTATGGTTGTTCTATTATCTTTAAAGTGAAACCTGTTCTTGAATTAAGAATTCTTTTTGTCCTAAGTGGTCTTATTTAGTTAGTCAGCACCATTAACTCATTCCCTCAACCATAAATGTCTTGTGACCAAGAGTGCCTAACTTCCTGGGAATGTAGCCCAGCAAGTCTCACTTTATTGGGTCTCTATTCAAGATGGAGTCATTCTGGTTTGGACGCCTCTGACATATCAAGAAATGGGTAAGTTTAGTCACATTCAGAACTTTTAGATCCATTTATAT
The DNA here is from genome assembly GCF_003255815.1 of Theropithecus gelada. NCBI lineage: Eukaryota > Metazoa > Chordata > Mammalia > Primates > Cercopithecidae > Theropithecus > Theropithecus gelada. Next base: position 94,898,623 of record NC_037673.1, read on the forward strand.
GTTTTCAATACTACATTAGTTGGGTCTTACATGAAACCTCTGAAACTTTCCAAGGTATGGAACAGGAATTACTCAGGGCTTTGTCCAACTAACTGAACTCTGCAAGTGGAGTCATTTCTTGGGCATTTGTTAAAAGCTATTTGATGCAATGATAAACACTGTTTCCAAACCATCAGTCAGATCTTATTCAAGTAGCCTCTCTAAAATCTATAGCTATTTGGTCTCTTACACTGTTCTCATTAGGATTCTGTCCAAGGACAAGTAGTAAGTGAACCATACGGATTTTAATCTCCCCTGGTGAGTGAAAATGTGTTTCACTGCACAGCTGAGACCTTCTACAGAAGAAGACCAGCACACATGGAACAGATGCAAACCCCTGCTGGATCCTGTTATACATCTGCTTTGAAAATGGGTTGTGACAGGGCTTTTATTTATATAAGGTATGCATACTTTCCTGCCCTCTGTGACTCTAAAGAAAAATTTCTGTAAGACTTTTGAAATAGCCGGGTGCGGTGGCTCAAGCCTGTAATCCCAGCACTTTGGGAGGCCGAGACGGGCCGATCACAAGGTCAGGAGATCGAGACCATCTTGGCTAACACGGTGAAACCCCGTCTCTACTAAAAATACAAAAAACTAGTCGGGCGAGGTGGCGGGCGCCTGTAGTCCCAGCTACTCAGTAGGCTGAGGCAGGAGAATGGCGTAAACCTGGGAGGTGGAGCTTGCAGTGAGCTGAGATCCCGCCACTGCACTCCAACCTGGGCGACAGAGCGAGACTCCGTCTCAAAAACAAACAAACAAACAAACAAACAAAAAAAACGAAACAAGACTTTTGAAATAAACTTTGTCTTCTCCCTTTAATCTGTGGTAATCCATAGAAAAGCCTGCTATTCCATTGGAAACATATTTAAGTTTTATGAATTCCCCTTAGTTATACATAGGTGAAATGGGGATAATGGTTTATGTTATAGCAAAAGTTTAAAACCACTTGTCCTTTTTAAAAAATAAATTATAGTATAACAGTATGTTAAAATGGGACTTTTTCTGCCTCTGTTTAGGCTAACCTCCAAGAAAATGGGTGGTTAATAGTTTCACATTTCAAAGTGAGGTTCTAGCTCACTTAATTGGAACTTGTAGAAAAGATGTTTAAGAAAAGTTTTTGTGAACTCTAGCAGAGCCATTACATCTGGCCAAATAAATGTAGACACTGAAGAATGAGCTGAAAGTTCTAACATACCCCCATGTTAGTGAGAGGTGACAACCTGCTGGCAGCCCTCGCTCAATCTCGGGGCCTCCTCAGCCTTGACGCCCACTCAGACTCCGGGCCCACTGTGGCCGCGATTGAAGAGCCCTTCAGTCCGCAGCTGCACTGTGGGAGCCCCTCTCCGGGCTGGCCGAGGTCGGAACCAGCTCCCTCTGCTTGCGGGGAGGTGTGGAGGGACAGGCGAGGTGCGGGCCAGCGCCAGTTCCGGGTGGGCGCCGGCTTGGCACCCGCACTCCTAGCAGCCAGCTGGCGCTGCTGGCCCTGGGCAGTGAGGGGCTTAGCCCCTGGGGCCAGCAGCAGCAAAGGAGGTGCTGGGTCCCCCAGCACTGCCAGCCACCCACACGGCGCTGGAATTCTAGTCAGGCCTCAGCCGCCTCTTCAGGGGAAAGGCTTGGGACCTGTAGCCCGCCATGCCCAAGCCCTCCCCGCCTGTGGGATCCCGTGTAGCCCAAGCCTCCCAGATGGGCACCACCCTCGGCTCCGCCCAAAGGCTGAGGATTGTGGGCACTCAGGGCAGGACAGGCAGGCAGCTCCACAGTGGCCCAGGCAGTGTGATCTGCTAGGGGAAGCCAGGTGGGTTCCTGAGTCACCTGGGGACTTGGAGAACTTTTATGTCTAGCTAAAGGATTGTAAATGCACCAATCAGCACCCTGTGTCTAGCTCAGGGTTTGTAAACACACCAATCAGTGCTCCCTGTCTAGCTAATCTAGTGAGGACTTGGAGACCTTCTGTGACTAGCTCAAGGTTTGTAAATGCACCAATCAGTGCTCTGTGTCTAGCTAATCTAGTGGGGATTTAGAGAACTTTTATGTCAAGCTAAAGGATTGCAAATGCACCAATCAGTGCTCTGTGTCTAGCTCAAGGTTTGTAAATGCACCAATCAGCACCCTGTCAAAATGGACCAATCAGCTCTCTGTAAAATGGACCAATCAGCAGGATGTGGGTGGAGTCAGATAAGGAAATAAAAGCAGGCTGCCCCCATCCAGCAGTGGCAACCAGCCTGGTCCCGTCCTGCAGTGTGGAGACTTTGTTCCCTTGGTCTTTGCAATAAATCTTGCAGCTGCTCACTGTTTGGGTCGGCACTGCCTTTATGAGCTGTAACACAGTGAAGGTCTGTACCTTCATTCCTGAGGCCAGGGAGCCCAGGAGCCCACTGGAATAAAGGAACAACTCTAGAGGCACCTTGTTTAAGAGCTGTAACACTTTAAGAGCTGTAACACTCCTCATGAAGGTCTGCAGCTTCACTCCTGAAGTCAGCAAGACCACGAACCCACCAGAAGGAAGAAGCTACGGACACATCTGAACATCTGAAGGAACAAACTCTGGACACACCATCATTAAGAACTGTAACAGTCACCACGAGGGTCCACGGTTTCAGACCATGGCTTTATTCTTGAAGTCAGCGAGACCAAGAACTCACTGTACACATTAGGCTGAGGGGAGGATGAGTCATGTTTTCTCCTGCTTCAAGTCAGAGGGCAGGAGCCTCCTAGGACCACTCAGAAATCTTCATGGGTTTTCCCATGGGTCAAAGATGACCAAATTGTAGGTTAACTGCTGAAGAAAGACATTCTTCAATCCAGGAGGGACTCTTCTCCAGATGTCCACTGGAACATAATGGACCCCAAACAGAAGTAGCACCCCTGCCTCCAAGAGTAGTCAGCAGGGTTAACCAAAAGTGCCACTTGGATGAGGAGTGCTGGTGAGGGGCCCCACGACATGAGGATGTGTAAAAAAGCCCATAAAGCACCTTATGAAAGAAACAGCTCTCATTAAAGATCATTCATGATCTGTTTACATCAACACTGGATAAACTTATATCTTTCTCCTCTCCATTCAATTCCCATCTAGGAGATGAGTTAGAACAAAAAGGGAAATTCCGAGTGAAAATTACAATTTTCACTTCAGCCTTTTAACCTTCAGATATCCTGAGGTAGATATAGAAACAAATTCTTGTAATCCCAGCACTTTGGGAGGCCAAGGTGGGCGGATCACAAGGTCAGGAGTTCAAGACCAGCCTGTCCAACATGGTGAAACCCTGTCTCTACTAAAAATACAAAATTTAGCCAGGCGTGGTGGTGCATGCCTGTAATCCCAGCCACTCAGGAGGCTGAGGCAGAATTCACTTGAACCCGGGAGGTAGAGGATGCAGTGGGCCAATATCATGATATTGCACTCCAGCCTGGGCAACAGAGTGAGATTCTGCCCCCCCCAAAAAAACCCAAAAAACAAAAAACAAAAATTCTACCTTTCTTTTATTTATTTATTTCTTAATTTTATTTATTTACTTTTTTGAGACAGGTCAGAAAGCAGTGGCACAATCACAGCTCATTGCATCTTCAAACTCTTGGGTTTAAGTGATCCTCACACCTCAGCCTCCTCAGTAGAGCTGGGACTACAGACACACGCCGCCAAACTCTGCTAAGATTTTAATTTATATTTTGCAGACACAGGGTCTTACTATGTTACCCAGGCTGGTCTTGAACTCCTGTCCTTAAGTAGTCCTTCCACCTCAGCCTTCCAAAGTGCTGGGATTACAGTGTGAGCCAACACATGTGACCTTACTTTTCTTTTTAAAACAGCTTTATTGAGGTAACAGGTTTATTTATACTTTCCTACATATTTTAAGAGTTTTTTTTTTTACATTGAAAATTTTCCCTTTTTTATTACTTTAAAGGTAATTTTCCCTTGTCTTATCACTTGCATTGTTTCTGCATCAGTTCTTAATTGCTGTCATAACAAATTATTGCAAACTCAGGGTTTAAAACAAGAGAAATTCATTATTTCACACTTCTGCGAGTTGTAAGTCTAGTATGGGTCTCAGTGGACTAAAATCAGCAGGTTGGTTCACTTTCTGGAGGCTACAGTACAGAGTTTCCTGCCCAATTGGATTGTTTTTAGAATTCAGCTTCTTTCGGAGTAGGATCAATGTTGCTGTTTTATTGCCAGCTGTAAACTGATGGCTGTTCTCTGAGCTTCTAGAAGGCACAGCATTCCTTTGTTTGTGGCCTCCTCCCCCCCATCTTCAAAGTCAGCAATGGCGAGTAAAGTCCTTCTTGCTTCACACTCTGATTACAGTCAGCAAAGATTGTCTGCTTTTAAGGACTTGCGGTTATATTGTGCTCACCTGGATAAGCCACTTTCAAGGACTTGTGATTATATTGGGCCCACCTGGATAAGCCAGGCTATGCTCCTCATCACAAGGTTTTAACCTTACTCACATCTGCAAGGTCTCTTATAAATATAAGGTAATATATTAATAGGTTCAGAAAAAAAGGGCATGAAAATCTTTGGAGAATGATGTGGTTTGGATTTGTTTCCCCGCCCAAATCACATGTCCAATTGTAATCCCAATTTTGGAGGAGGGGCCTGGTGGGAGGTGATTGGATCATGAGGGCAGACTTCCTTCTTGCTGTTCTCCTGACAGTGAGTTCTCACAAGATCTCGTTGTTTAAAAGCACCTGGCAACTCCCCACTCTCTCTCTTCCTCCTGATTTAGCCAGGTAAGACATGCCTGCTTCCCTTTCACCTTCTGCCATGATTGTAAGTTTCCTGAGGCCTCCTCAGCCGTGCTTTCTGTATAGACTGCTGAATGGTGAGCCAATTTCTTTTCTTTATAAATTACCCAGTCTCAGGTAGTTCTTTATAGCAATGTGAGAAGGGACTAATACAGAGAGCTATTAGTCTTCTTACCAGTTTCTAACAAGAAATCCACTGCATTCTTACCTTTGTTCTCTTTGTATAATGTGTCTTTTTGTTCTGGCTTTTTTAAAGATTTTTTTTCTTATCACTGGTTTTGATCAATTTAATTATAATATGTTTTGGTGCAGTTTTCTTCATGTTTCTTCTACTTGGAATTTTCATTGATCTTCTTGAATCTGTGATTTAATAGTTTTCATCATGTTTGGAAAAATCAATTACTATTTCTTCAATTTTTTGTTTTCCCCTTCCATGTATATATTAATATATCATATATATAATCATATATATAAACATATATATGTTCCATATAATTATTTTATATAATATATATCACATGTTATTATTATAATTATTTATATTATAATTAAATTATAAATTATATATTAAATTATGAATATTATTAATAAATAATGTATATAATAATAATACTTGAAGTGGCCATAGAACTTACTGAGGTATTTTTGATATTTTATTTCTCTGTTTCCTTTTGGATTTCTATTGTTATCTTTTGGAATTCATTAATCTTTTTTTTCCTGTAACATCTAATCGGCCATTAAATGTATGTAACATATTTTTTTTTTTTTTAAATTTATTTATTATTATTATACTTTAAGTTGTAGGGTACATGTGCATAATGTGCAGGTTTGTTACATATGTATACTTGTGCCATGTTGGTCTGCTGCACCCATCAACTGGTCATTCACATCAGGTATAACTCCCAATGCAATCCCTCCCACCTCCCCCCTCCCCATGATAGGCCCCGGTGTGTGATGTTCCCCTTCCCGAGTCCAAGTGATCTCATTGTTCAGTTCCCACCTATGAGTGAGAACATGCGGTGTTTGGTTTTCTGTTCTTGTGATAGTTTGCTAAGAATGATGGTTTCCAGCTGCATCCATGTCCCTACAAAGGACACAAACTCATCCATTTTTATGGCTGCATAGTATTCCATGGTGTATATGTGCCACATTTTCTTAATCCAATCTGTCACTGATGGACATTTGGGTTGATTCCAAGTCTTTGCTATTGTGAATAGTGCTGCAATAAACATACGTGTGCATGTGTCTTTATAGCAGCAT
>NC_037673.1:94914661-94915547 GCF_003255815.1 Theropithecus gelada
CTGTTTGCCTGGGTATCAGCAGCAGAGGCTGCAGAAGATAGAATATTCCTGAACAGTGAGTGTACCTGTCTGATTCTTGCTTTGGAAGCTTCCTCTCAGGGGTGTACTCCACCCTGTGAGGTGTAGGGTGTCAGACTGCCCCTAGTGGGGGATGTCTCCCAGTTAGGCTACTCAAGGGTCAGGGACCCACTTGAACAGGCAGTCTGTCCCTTCTCAGATCTCAACTTCCGTGTTGGGAGATCCACTGCTCTCTTCAAAGCTGTCAGGCAGAGTCGTTTGCGTCTGCAGAGGTTTCTGCTGCTTTTGTTGTTGTTTAGTTGTGCCCTGTCCCCAGAGGTGGAGTCTACAGTGACAGGCAGGTTTCCTTGAGCTGCTGTGAGCTCCACCCAGTTCGAGCTTCCCAGCGGCTTTGTTTACCTACTTAAGCCTCAGCAATGGCAGGCGCCCCTCCCCCAGCCTCGCTGCTGCCTCGCAGACTGCTGTGCTAGCAATGAGGGAGGCTCCTTGGGTGTGGGACCCTCCCAGCCAGGTTGGGATAGAATCTCCTGGTGTGCCCGTTTGCTTAAAGCACAGTATTGGGGTGGGAGTTACCTGATTTTCCAGGTGTTGTGTGTCTCAGTTCCCCTGGCTAGGAAAAGGGATTCCCTTCCCCCTTGCACTTCCCAGGTGAGGCGATGCCTCGCCCTGCTTCAGCTCTGGCTGGTCGGGCTGCAGCAGCTGACCAGCACCAATTGTCCAGCACTCCCTAGTGAGATGAACCCAGTACCTCAGTTGAAAATGCAGAAATCACCGGTCTTCTGTGTCGCTCGCGCTGGGAGTTGGAGACTGGAGCTGTTCCTATTCGGCCATGTTGCTCCGCCCCCCCCCCCCCCCCCCCCCCCCCCCC
>NC_037673.1:94915647-94944820 GCF_003255815.1 Theropithecus gelada
CCCCCCCCCCCCCCCCCCCCCCCCCACATTGTGGATTTTACTTACATTTCCCTAAGGGCTAATGGTGTTGAACATTTTTTTTTTTTTGTGATCAACATAAAAGAAGGAACTTTGTTTTGTTTTTATTAAGTTGTTTGGTTCAGTCTAAGTTCTTTGCATTCCCATATGCATTTTAGAATTAGCTTGTTAATTTCTGTAAAAAAGCCTAAAAGGATTTGTTTAGTTTTTTTGAGACAGAGTCTCGCTTTGTCACCCAGGCTGGAGTGCAATGGCACAAATATGACTTACTGCAGCCTTGATCTTCCCAACTCAAGCGATCCTCCTCCCTCAGCCTCCCGAGTAGCTGGAACTACAGGCATGTGCCACCATGTCCACATAATTTTTGCATTCTTTGTGGAGATGGGGTTGTCCCTTGTTGCCCAGACTAGTACTGAACTGAGCTCAAGTGATCTGCCCACCTTGGCCTCCTATAGTGCTGGTATTACAGACCTGAGCCACTGTGTCTGGCCAGCCTGATTGGATTTTAATGGGAATTACATTGAATCAATATATCAATTTGGAAATAATTGCTGCAAAATTTTAAATTGAAAGAAGTTTGGAATTTAAAAATTGTTGGCCGGTGTACCCTAGAACTTAAAGTATAATAATAATAAAAATAAATAAATAAATAAATAAATAAACAAATAAAATTAAAAAAAAAAATTGTTGGCTGGGCGCAGAGGCTCACGCCTGTAATCCCAGCACTTTGGGAGGCTGAGGTGGGCAGACCATGATGTCAGGAGATCGAGACCATTCTGGCTAACACGATGAAATCCTGTCTTTACTAAAAATACAAAACATTAGCCTGGCGTAGTGGTGGGCACCTGTAGTCCCAGCTACTTGGGAGGCTGAGGCAGGAGAATAGCGTGAACCTGGGAGGTGGAGTTTAATTAATAAACTGAAAGTGTTCTTGTATACAGATGTGACTAGAGAACATTCAGTCTCTGAGTCACCAAAGTCATGAGATTGCCCTTGACTTTCATTCAGGTGCAGAACAGAGCCTGCCTGCCACACAAGGTGGCTTTTAAGAGGCCAGTCATGAAGAAAGATAAGGTCGTGGACTGTTGGTAGCTATTAAACCTGTTCTTTTAGCTTATTAATTGACGTTTTAGTCAAAGTCATTTGAGATAATCAGAAATTCTGCCTGACACTTTTTCTCAATTTTTATTAAAGCTTTTGACTAATATACCTGTAAAATTATAGAAATTGTAGTAATATAAACACCCCATGTTTGTTAGTATTTTCATCAAACCATTCTTTCATTTATGTGTTTATTTTTCAAAGGAACGATATGCAGAGAGAACAGAAACCACATCTAATCCCCCACGTCCCCTGCCAAATCTTAATAATACCTTGAGGTTTGTAAAAATCAATCAATCTTTTACAGCCCTTGAGGAATTGCAAATATATATATTTTAAAGCCAAAGAGAAGGGAGTATAAAGGTTCTTTTGTCTACCATTTTATATTCTTTGGCATGCTGTCTGGATCCTTCACTTCCTTTAGCTGTTTTTATGTAGCATACACAAAGAAAATGTTACTTTCAGGGAAAATTGCATGCATTATTTACCTATGGGTTATTAGAAAATGCAAGGAAAACATTACTTGGTCTGATAAACTGTCTTAGTTATGACACAAATGATCTAAGAATCTAAGTCTCTGAGTAAAATAGAATGGAGAGACATTGGAAAAAAACAACGACAATAAAACAAAAAAGTCCCCAAACAGGCCTAAAGACACACAGTCTGATCTCCCTGGGGAAATGAGGACTCAGTCACGGCAACTATTGATAACATAATGAGGGACATTGTTCCTATTTTAATCTTTTCCCATGATTAGTTAAATAAGGAAATTAAATAAGACAAAGAATGAATACTTGAGAAAGAAACAAACGTCACATAATTACAGCCATTTGTCTGCTTCCTGATTTTATTGCTTAATTTTCCTTTAACCTTAAAGATGCCCATATTTTATTTAGTCAACCTGGTGCAGAAGGAAGCTAATGAAGATTTAACAGTTCAGAGAAGAATAGTGTTTATTTGAGCTCACCTTACAGACGACCAGGACTAGCAGATGACTGTTTTGTTTTGTTCTTTTTCTATTTGAAAGGTACCAGACTGAACAGTTGATGGCAGTAAGCACTTTAGATGATTAACTTGGTCTGAATCTTGGCTTTATTTCTTCTAACAGAAGACACTTTGGTGTATATAAGAAGCACTTAAGATTCTTGTTAAAAATGCAATTTCCTGGGCCCCATTTTCAGAAATTCTGATTTAGTGTCTCCTGGCAACACCCAGAAAGATCTGCATTTTAATAAGGGTCATAGGTGTCTCTATTGCTAAGGAGCTGGGCCACACTTTGAGAAAACTACTCTGATAAGTGTGTTTTCTGACACGATTTTGCAACTGAATCATCTCTCCCAAAGGACTGCTTTGGCTGTACATTTATAGCCAGTTTAAGGTTTGATAAGAACAGCTGAAGAGTTGTGAATAGTGCTTAATTGTAGGAAAGCTAATTAGCCTCTCACAGGACAGAGGTAATAAATTATAGATTGTAACTTATTTTAATAGTCACAGCTTAAGTGGACAGCACAATGAAGCATAAGCAGTTTAACTTGATTAACACACTTCAGAACTCATTAAATCTATCATTTTTCTTTTCCATCCCATGCCTTCCTCCTTGATCTATATTTTCTCTTTTCATATATCTTTTTTCTCTTTCAATAGATGATCTCAATCTATATATCTCCTCCTCATGATTTATCTCATTTTATGTTGAGCCTCCTGGATCTTTTTATTTCTTTCACTTTCCATCAAGTTGTTATTTTTATACTCCACTCATATGTATTTCTTTTTCTTTTTTTTCTTCCCCCTCTCCAATGGATATCTTTCTATCTTATACGCAGACTGTTCAATACAACCTGATAGCATCCCAATTGAGTTATCTTATTCAGAACATTATTGATGATCAAATGAGATAATTTATAGGAAAGTGCTTTGAAAATAAGTAAAGATTTATTAAGCTAAAACATAAAGATTTATTTTGACTTTAAAACTTAGCAAGAATCATTGCTGGAATCTCATTCAAGATTGTTTTCACAAACAGAGGAAAGAAGACATACGTGACAAGGACACAACACAGTCAGGGTCTCCATGTTCCTCCTGGAGGAAACTGACGTTTTAGAGTCAGTACACTCGCATAGAGGAAGGGAGCAGCCCATTAGGGTAGGTCAGAGCTGAGGTCCCTGCTCTTCTATCATTGGGATGGGTGGATGGAAGAACACATCCACAATGAAGGGAAATTAAGAACCTTTAAGAAATTTTGATCTTAAAAGAAACTAAGAAAATTCTGCCCAAAAGATTTCAAGATTTCTAATTTTACATTTGTACACACTATTCTGTTCTATTTATTGCAACAACGTTGGTTTACAGAAGTCTGACCATGGCCTACTTACAGATTTTTCTATTTTGCATTACTTGCTTACTCTAAATATAGTACATGAAAGAAAAGCAAGGTAAATGTTTAATTATTTTTCTATTTACTAATTTTCATAACGATGAGTAAATATTCTAGTAATTTCCAAAGATAATTCCGAAGTTTTTTTTTAACTTTTAAGTTCAGGGGCACATGTGCAATTTTGCTACAGAGGCAAAGCTGTGTCATGGAGATTTATTGTACAGATTATTTCATCATGCAGGTATTAAGTCTAGTACCCATCAGTTATTTTTCCTGATCCTCTCCCTCCTCCCACCCTCCACCCGCTAGTAGGTCCCAGTGTATGGTTTTCCCCCCATGTGTCCATGTGTTCTCATCATTTAGTTCCCACTTATTTAGCTCCCAAATACCATGTGGTATTTGGTTTTCTGTTCCTGTGTTAGTTTGCTAAAGATAATGACTTCCAGCTCCATCCATGTCCCTGCAAAGGATAGGATCTTGTTCTTTTTTATGGCTGCATAGTGATAATATTCCATGGTGTATATGCACCACATTTTCTTTATCCAGTCTATGATTCATGGACATTTAGGTTGATTCCATATCTTCGCTATTGTGAATAGTGTTGCAATGATCATACATGTACATATGTCTTTATAATAGAATGATTTATATTCCTTTGGGTATATATCCAGTAATGAGATTGCTGGGTCGAATAGTATTTCTGTCTTTAGGTCTTTGAAGAATCACCAGACTGTCTTCCACAATGGTTGAACCAGTTCACATTCCCGCCAGCAGTAGATAAGCATTTCTCTTTCTCTACAACCTCACCATCATCTATTATGTTTGGACTTTTAATTTGTCATTATATACTTAGTAAACATTATTTATTTGACAATTCTGTATGTTGCAGTTGTTATCATTTGTTATTATTGTTATTCAAACAGTTCTATCTTTGAAAAGTGGGAGCTTGTCTTCAGGTTGGCACCGTATCTTTTGAACACAGTGGTGGTCTCTGTTTTCTGTCAAAATAGGCTATCTCAGATATCTCTTATACATCACCTGATCCAGCCTGAAGTCAGCTAAGTCCCCAAGGAGCCTTGGTTTCTTTCAGTAAGGAAAGTATAATTAGAATCCCACAGTTTGGAAGTTGCCTGGTGTCTTACTCTCTTGATTAGAAGACAAAAGAACATTAAGAGGAAATGGCAGCATGATCAGAGGACAGTAGTTTGTGTAAATACTTTAGGAAAACAAGAATGCTGGCGATTTTAATAATTAAAATATCTCTTGGCAAGTTATCTTTCAGTTTTACTCTAACTTAATTTGTTTCCTTATGTTTTGGTTTAACATTTGTTCTCATTTTGTAGATACATATTTACTATCCTTTTTTTGTTTTGTGTCTCCTCGGTATTAACTTTATTAACTGTGAAAAACAAAATTGCTACCATGAATGACTTGAGCAAACAGTCTCAAGCAATGTTTTTCTCTTAGCTGGTTTATTAGTATGCTGAGTAATGTGTGGATATATATTTAGGCTTAATATTTGGTTCATTAATTATCTAGTACTATTTTCCCCACTTCTGAATTGTAAAGCCCTTATTAATGGAACTGATGGGTAGCAAAAAAACAGCTAATGAATCCTCCAATTTTGCATTAGTGTGTAACACAGCTAAGAGTAATATAGAGAATTAGTGTTTTAGAGGTATACAATCTGGAAAAAAAATGCTATTTTCTATCTTACAGATGAATAAATAGAGACCAAAAAAGTTAGATAATTTCCTCAATGACACATATAAGGAAATATTGTTAAAAATATGACTTTCAGCATTTTACCCTTGTATACCAATGTTCATTTTGTTTAGGGGAAATTAGATGAATATTCAATTTTGTTTTAAATTTTCTTAAGTGGAAGGAAAATAAACAACCAAATATTTATTTGAAATATGTATATAATTGCATGTAAGTGAGAAAAATATAGGCATTAAACAAATTATATGGCTTTCTCATCATGAAATTCCTTTTAAAGCAATGTTTAAGAAAGGACAATATGGTTGAGAAAATGTTTATGTAATAATAGAAAATGTATCCATGCTCAAATGATCGTGTATAAGTCAGTTTCTCACTTTTTTGAAGGTTTATTTTAAATTAAATATCTTGTATGAAGGTAATTTATAGATTTTCTTATACTGTAATTTCATTTGGTGGACAAAACCCAAATTAGAAAAGGAAACGATACATTTCAATGATAGAATGTTTTAAAATAAGTTTAGATGTATCTGTTTTTAAGGACGCAGATTCTACATTTCTATTAGCAGAAAGCAGACAGAGCACACTGGGATGGCTTGTAATTTTCACAATGACTGTTTAGCTACCAGTAGCAGTTTCTCCAATTTTTTTTTTTTTTTTTTTTGGACAGAGAGTTTCTTTGTTGCCCAGGCTGGAGTGCAGTATTACAAACTGGGCTCACCACAACCTCCACCTCCCGGGTTCAAGCAATTCTCCTGTCTCAGCCTCCCGAGTAGCTGGGACTACAGGTGTGCACCACCATGTCCAGCTAATTTTCATATTTTTAGTAGAGACAGGGTTTCACCATGCTGCCCAGGCTGGTTTTGAACTCCTGACCTCATGATCTGCCCGCCTCGGCCTCCCAACCTCCCAAAGTGCTGTGATTACAGGCGTGAGCCACTGTACCAGAGAAGTTTCTCCAATTTTTTTTTTTTTTCTTGAGACAGGGTCTCACTCTGTCATCAAAGCTGGAATGCAGTGGCGTGATCTCGTCTCACTGCAACCTCTGTCTCCCAGATTCAAGTAATTCTTCTGCCTCAGCCTCCTGAATAGTTAGGACTACAGGCCCGTGCCACCACGCCTGGCTACTTTTTGTAGTTTTAGTAGAGATGGGATTTCATCATATTGGTCAGGCTGGTCTGGAACTCCTGACCTCGTGATCCACCTGCCTCAGCCTCCCAAATTGCTAGGATTACAGGTGTGAGCCACTGCGCCTGGCCCTCTCCAATTTTTAAGAACGTACTTCTGTCTTGAATATTTGCCTAGACTTGTCTTTGTTATCTATTTATTTGTAGGTAGTACCATGACAACCCTTACATTCTGTGAAATAAATATGTATTAAGTAAAAGATTTATATCACTGTGCCAAACAATGTAGGCGATACTGTGGTAACAGAGTTCCTGATCTACAGGACCTGTAAGAATAAAAGCACAACCAAAATGTGAAATGTGTAATACAGTAAATGTGGCCTTACATCTTTAGCATCAAGAAGTAAAATTCATTCTTCAATCCTTGAATGAAAACTGGTTCTCTCTATTTCTTTAATCAATAGAATGAGATAGTCTAGCCAACAAGAGAATGGAAGAACAGGTTGAAAGAAAAACAGGGCACACCAGCCTGTAGCCAGTGCAAGCTGCCCGACATGAATAAGACCGTCTGGGGCCTTCCTGCTGAGCTGAGCTCCCAGCCGAATGCAGACACATACGTGACCACAGGCAAACTCAACAGAGAAACCTCCTAGCCAATCCTCAAGATACGTGAAAAATAATATTGGCTATTTGTTATCCACTAGGACTTGGGGGTGGTCAACATAAAGTGGTATTTAACCAGAAACAAAACACAATGTTCTATAAAAGACCAGAAAATATATTTCATATAAGAAAAGACCACATTTTGTTCAGGAGAAATGTAAAAATGTTCATGAAGAATGTGGTGTTTGAAATTTGTACCAAACATTGTGTAGGAAATATGGATTGCAGACATGTTGGAGAAGTACTTTAAAGCCAGGATGAGGCGTTCATAACCAAACCAGAAGTCAATGAGACTTCCAACCTTGTTTGTTTAGGGAAGTAGCATAAACCCACTGCAATACCAGTAACCAGGAGAAGAGTGAGAACGGTGAGGCAACTCGTCAACGATTGTTGAATGAATGACCAGAATTTTTCTAATCTATAAGATGTAATAATCTAGTGAAATCTGACTTAATGTCAGTTTACTCCACTGTGAGAAAGTGTCAGAAAATGTCAGGAAATGCCACTTCACCAAAGGGCCTGAGAACAGGAGTGAATACAGTGTCTTAATATTAAGTAAAATGTTGAATATATTGGCATGCTGCAAATCTGAATGGATATGTTTTGAATTGATAAATAAAATGACCTTTCCGGCAAATTGTGCTATTACTTTATGCACAGTCACAGAGTACATTATGACACATAGCGTACATGTGGAAAACATTTGCCCTCCTTGGTCATTTGGATTAATTTGTATCATAAATGCATCTTTTACCACCCTGTTCTCAGATTCATGGGTTTGATGTATGGCACTGTTTAAGTCTTTATTTTTCCTTTTAACTTTCCTGGAGGGAGTCTTCCAGTGTGACCACAGTGATTGATGTCCACTCTCACAGTGACTAACCTCAGAGGGTGTGTACATGGACAGCTTTATGGCTCATGGAACTCTGGGAACGTTTCCAACCACTTTCATTTTGATTCCTCTTGTTTTTTGCTGTCTTTCAAAGAGAGAAGTTTGAACTTACTTTCTTGCTTTGTTTAACATTATCTCACAGAGAACCACTCCTGTGTCTTGATTTCAGATACTACATCCTTACCTGAGGGTATCACTGTGCCATTCAGTAGATGCTTTGCATGATCTCATTTGTGATGTTATGTCCTATTAGTTGTATCTCCTGCCTCTAGCTTTGGGTCATTGTCTTAATTTCTTCAACACGGAGTGTTGTATATTGGAGATGCTCAATAGATCTTTGTTTTTGTTGATAATATGCTGTTATATTGATGGGTTAATTCATTATATTGTCTCTGTATTGTAATTTGCTGTGCTTTAGCATGTACTATATGGATTTGTTGGCTTTGCTGAATTGTCAGTGGTGATTTTTACCATTTACATTATTCATTTTCTTGTGCTTGAATCTGTTTTCTAAGCTGCTGCACCTAAAACTGCCATTCTTATTGTCATATACTCTACTAATTACGGATATAATAGGTGCTTCTCTAGTCATTAGGCTGACAAATAGAACACATCAGTTATGAGTAACCTGGAACAAATAGCAAAAGCTTTTGACTTGAGCTACATCCCAGCAGCGTAACTGCTAAAATCCTCCCTCCCTTTCCTTTCCTTTCCTTTCCTCTCCTCTCTTCTCCTCTCCTCTCCTTTCCCCTTTCCCTTCCCTTCCCTTCCCTTCCCTTCCCTTCCCTTCCCTTCCCTTCTCTTCCCTTCCCTTCCCTTCCCTCCCCTCCCCTCCCCTCCCCTCCCCTTCCCTTCCCTTCCCTTCCTTTCCTTCCTTCTTCTTTCCTTACTATCCTACTTCCTATTCCCTCCTTAAAATAATGTTGTTTGTTTTCTGATGGTGTAAGTTATATAGGTCCACCAAAATAAATTTTGAGAATTATGGGAAAAAACATCTACACCATTTTTCTTCACCAAGGGACCACCAAACTCTGTTTTCTAAAGTTTCTCCATGCCTGAAATCAGATATCAAGAAATATTCTCTCTTGTACAGTTAATGTTGCCCAAAAGGTATTTGTATCCTGTAAAGATAATAAATAATACTAGTACTAATATTTGGTATACTCTTATTGTGGATAATCAAATTTAATATTTTCATTGATGCTGAATAACTGCATCATCACCACCTCTTTCTCAGGTCTCCTCACAATGCAGAGAAGCCAGAGCCTTTGTGTTTAAGAATCCCCCTCCCTGTATGGTTTCAGATTGACCTATGCCAAGAAGCAGCATTTCTGCTTGATTAGGAAGGAAGAAGACCCGAGAGGCCATTTTTTTCTGAAGGCAGTTTCAGTCAGATGCTGTGCAGATGAGAGATTCACATTGGCTTTCCAGACAGCTACTGAAAACCATTCCTTTTACTGATGCAGACAGAGAAAATCAATGGGAGCTTTCATATATTCATATATTTCAAAGGCATTGCAGCAACTTCCCTGTAAGCTCGTGAGAAACCCCATACAAGTGCTTCGGGCTGTGATCATGGGCACGGGGCTCCCCGACCACCCTCAACTCTTGTTTGCTGCCCAACTCAACCTGTACTTCCCAACTCTTCTAATGGTGGGGTAATTCTTTACTTTTTCATATTAAACCCTTCATACTTAGAACACATTAAGTGGCTCTATTTTCCTAGCCAAATACATATAAAAATTCTTTAAGTTTGGCGTTGATAGTCTTGTTCTTCAGTTAAGGAAACAAGTTCAGTGGGTCATGTAACTTGAAGAAGCACAGAGAGCTAGGAGGTGAAGCCGGGAAGTTAGTACAGGAATCTGTCTTAGAGTTTATCCAAGTAACTGTTCTGCTGTTGCTTCTGCTATCTGAAAATGCTTCCTGTGCTCACTTCCAGCAATGCTGCCTCATCTATCCCCTAGTGTCCTGTGGCTTTAGCCTCTCCCAAGACTCAAGCCAGCTATCTCTACTCTGAAATATGGGTCTCATTTGGCTCTCAGGGCCCTGCCCAGGGTTCTGAACTTGGGGGATTAGGGACATCTCTACTGTATTCCAAAGATGAAGAGACATCTTTCTCCTTTTCTGCCCCCTAAAGGCTTTACAAAACTGTGAAGCCTCTCCTTGTCTATGTGAATTCTGAGGTGTCTGTCTTTCATCTCAAACCTTATGACTGATGGTGGGGAGCATGGTGTTTAGCTTTATTATTTCCATCAGCCAGATTATTTTCTGTCAGAGAAGTTCCTTGCCTTTGCATTCAGAATGTAGATTTTTTCCTTATTTTTTGTGTGGCTTTTTCCCTTTAAATAAAGAATCAAAATCTGAAATCAGAAAAAAATATGTTTTTAATTTTATAGTGTCTCTTATGACTTCCATTTTCTTCCTATCCCTTTATTAAAGCTCGTTAATCTTCTGAATTGATGAGATATTTACAGAGATTTTTCTCATATCTATGTTTGGAGTAACAACCTCAAAATCTAAATATGCTGCTTTTAAATTTCATCTTGTGACTCTCTGTGTAACTGATTGTTCAGATTAAGTGTCTATATTTATCGTGAATATTTTAAATATGGCTTAAATCTGATATCCTTTGTTAACATTAAAAGTAAAACATAAAGGTTATCATTTTTTTGTCAGAGGTCTAAATTATGCATCAGTTAGCTGAAAATTAACTGTTAAAATATCAGTAACTCAATTTTTCTTTAAAGATAAGTGATTCATGAAAAAAATATGGAATAGTGTTTCAGTATTTCTTGCTTTATTTCATGGAGATTTTCAATTAGATGAAAGATTTTGTTATCAATTATCATGGAAAGATAAGTTAAATATACTCAATTAAATAATCACTTTTGAAGTTTCTAGGTCTAACTTTAACCCATCCTAATTTACTTTAACATCCTTTTAAAGGAAGCCAATAATTTACCTAAGGATTTCTTTATATTAGGTAAATTAGTGAACCCATTTAACTATGTCAAGATATTTTGGAATAAAGAAGCAGTACCTTTTGAGGGTCTATAATAATTATTAATATCTCTGTATTCACTTCCTGCTGTCATGAAAGATACAGATGATTTTGTCTATTGCTCTCTTTTGGATTCTTTCACAGCTGCCAGTACAGAAAACTATACATGGACTATAAGGAAACACTGCATTTGATTTTATGACATGGACTTGCTATTAGTCATCAGATTTCAAACATATTTAGATTTACTCATTTGTTCACTCACTCCAGAATCATACTGAGTCTTTGTTTTAGGTGCTCAGTATATCCGCTCCCCATCCCTACCTCTCAAAAAATTAAATGTGGCCCTTGACATCAAGGACTCAGAATAAAGAGAGGGAGACGCATGTAATCAATTACAATACAAACCAGAAAATATTGTAATAATAGAACATGAGTTGACAAAATGTACATAGATTGTACAGGAAGACCACATCCAAGACATACTGTGGAGAGCCAAGCTGTACTAGCAGGAGATCTTCTGGTAGATGTGAGTTGGAAATTGAATTGAAGATGAGATAAGCAGTTCCAAAAAGGAACAGGATACATGTTTTCTCTTGGTTAAGAATAATAACATGAATAATAACAAGAATAATAACATGATGACTACTTTTAGTCATTATTTTTATATTTAATCTTTGTAGCCAGGTTAATTTAAAACTTTCTTTCCATTTTGTATCTCATCTCTTGAGACTCATAGCAGCAACTCATGTACTCAATGACACAGCTTTAGCATTTTCTTAGTTACATTACGTAATTCCAAATTCTGTTACTTAAAGTAAAGTGAGTAAAGCATACATTAATTACTTAGATACTGTGAGTTATATTTGGGAATAATAGCCCTTTCAAAGAGAGCTTATCAATGCTGCTCTCCAAGGGTTAGCAAGAGCTTAAAAATTATGTGAGGGTTATTTTAGAATTTTTACCTCTAAAAATTAACAATATCTTCAAAGATTGAACAAGAAATTGATTTTATTTGGAGAATGTATTACTTTAGGAGAGAATGCATGTTAGTGAATTATTTGAGTGCCTTGCTCCACTCTGGCCCCAGTCTTTGGCACGTGGGACCTCTGTGGGATAATGAGCTGAGATAACTTTCTTACCTAACACTAAACACATGAGAACTTAGAAGATGTACTGATTCTGGCAGTTCCCAGTAATGTGGCATCAGACAATTTACTTAAACTTCCTAGAGGAGTAGCAGTTTTCCTACCTGTAAAATCAGGGTTATGTTATGCTGTGGAGATGTGAAAATAAATTAATGTATGCAGCAAAGGGCTCTATAAACTACACAGTACTTTGTCAAACTCCTGAATATTGAAGAATATGTACAATGTGTAAGGAACCACTTTAGGATAGAGGAAGAAGCCACATGACACACGGTCCACAATGCCAGAGCAGTACCATGGATGCTATCTGATGTCTCTCGACTCAGGATTCATGCTACTATAGAATGTCGGGTTTCCTGTAAGTCTGTGTTGAAGAAATGGACCCAGAAATGTTGCTGTGTTAGCAGTTTGCCACTAAAAATGACCACTTAGGAAAAGTATATTTGTGGCCCATCTGCTTTCATTGTGGGAGCTGTAAATGTAGAAGGAGATAAATTACTCCCCATTAATCTGTGCCTAAGAGTGTACTTCTTTTAAAATTCTTAGAAGTATCTGTCATTTCATACTTAATACTGTACTAATTCACACTAATGACTTGAGAATTCCTAAGAGATGACTAAATTGTGCAAATGAGTAGCGATGCACATTAAAAAAACAACATTATTAAATCAGGCATGTGAAATCCTGAGATGTACTTGCTTTATTTATTTTGACAAGGGCAGTTTACTTTCTGCAACTCACAATAAAGTACTACTGTAGAATAGAAAATGTACTAAAGTTGTTTTATTAAAGTAATAAAGCCTGAATGGGAGGCTTCACTAAAGCCCACCACCATTAAATTGTTATAAATATTGAGTTAAAGATGCCAGGTTATTGTGTTTTTGATTTTCTGTGTAAAATTTTATTTAAAATTTTGTGCCTTTCAGAGAACATAACATTCATGGTTGTACGCACCTTTGGAGTACATGTGATATTTTGATGCATGTATACAATGTGCAGTGATCAAATCAGTATAATTGGGATATCCTTTGTCACAAACATTTATCTTTTCTTTGCATTGGGAACATTACAATTCTTCTAGCTATTTTGAAGTATACAGTAAATTATTGTTAACTATAATTTTCTTATGGTATAGTCAAATACTATAACTTATTCATTCTATTTAACTGTGTTTTTGTACACATTAACCAACTTCTCTTCATCCTTTCTCCTACCAATTTCCCTCTCCAGCTTTTGGTAACCACTATTCTATCTCTGCTTCCATGTAATCAACTCTTTTTTAAACTTTTATCTTATGTTTATGGTACATGTGCAGGATTGTTACATAAGTAAACTGCGCGTTGTCGGGGTTTGGTGTACAGATTACTTCATCACCCAGGTAATGAGCATAGTACCCAATAGGTATTTTTCTTTGATCCTCTCCCTCTTCCCACCCTCCACCCTCAAATAGACCCCAGTGTTCTCCTGTCTGGGTCCATGTGTTCTCGTTGTTTATCTCACACTTATCATTTAGAACATATAGTATTTGGTTTTCTGTTCTGCATCAGTTTGCTTAGGATAATGGTCTCTAGCTCCATCCATGTTGCTGCAAAGAACATTATCTCACTTTTTATGGTTGTTTAGTATCCCATGGTGTATATGTACCATGCTTTCTTTATCCTGTCTACCAGTGATGGGCATTGAGGTGGATTCCGTCTTTGCTATCATGAAGAATGTCACAATAAACATATGTGTGAATGTATCTTTACGGTAGAATAAATTATATTCCCTTGGGTATATATCCAGTAACAAGATTGTTAGGTTGAATGGCAATTCTGTTAGGGCACATATACAGGATAGTTACATAGGTAAACTGCATGTTATGGTGGGTTGGTGTACAGATTTGGGACTGCAGATATCTCTTTGATATACTGATTTCCTTTCTTTTTCCCCATGCATTTTAGCAGGTGAAATTTAATGAAAGAACATTATGCCATAAAACAAGTTATACAGTAAGACTACAGCAAATTTATTGTATCAGAAGGAAAGGCAGAGAAGACTGGTGTAAGGGCAGATCAGTTTGAGATTTGGTGGTGTCCTGATGAAGTGGCCTTGGACTTTACTGTTACAATACACCCCTTCCCACTTTCAGCTGCTGGTCCCAGCATCTCCTTGCCTGAGGGATTTCTCCAGCTGCTCAAAGATGTTCTTTTTGAATGCCAGGGGCCAGAACTACCTGGGAATTAGGACTCTACAGGGGCAGGCCTTGATTCCTCATTTCATTTGGAGGAACCTGTCTACAAGGACATCTTTACTCCTATCCCATGGGAAGAAAGGTGACTTATCTGACTGGTGATTTTGGATTCAGTCCTGTCCTCTCTTTCTCTTCAGAAGCCATTTGGTCAGCAGGAGGTACATAGGCTGGTTTCCTCTGTGGCATCTGGTCAGACGCTTGGGAAGAGATCTGGTCATGCCAATGTCTTCGTTAAAAGAAATATCTAATTCAAGGATGAAGTTTGTATCTTTGTACCTTGCTTTCTGACTTTTGCTTCTACCTCTCACTTTGTTCTGAACTCATGAAGGAAGAGGGAGGTCAATAAGTATTCTGATAAAGCTGTAACATTTGGCATTTCGTAAGATAAGGGGAAAAAGAATAATAGGAAGAAGGTAAAGAAAAGGGTAAAAAATCAGATAAGTGTAAAATTGCTAAAGTTAAATCCAATTGACACTTAGAATAAAATAAAATAAAATAAAATAGAAATTATTTGCCATAGCCTAAAAGACATATCTACTTCTGCACTTCATCTCCCTTTTCTCTTTATGTTCATACTATGAGAGTCAGTGTTTTTTGAACATGCTGAACTTGTTCCTGACTCATGGTCTTTCTACTTCCTTCTTTCTCTATTTAAAACTTTTCGTTTATTTAACAAACAATTATTGAATACCTATAGCACACCAGTGCTCTTCTAGTTATTGGTCATCTATCAATAAACAGAACAAAGATTTCTGCTAAATTTACAAGTTAGTTGAGGGCCTGAGGCTAGAAAAGATAAATTCAAAATGTAAATAGATAAATAAGTAATTCATCTAGTATATCAGAAAAGCATGCTTTAGAAAAAGAAAAAATGTGTAGCAGGTTAAGAGGATCAGGAACACCTGGATTTTGGGAAGCATGTTGAGATCTTAGTGGGAGATGAGCAGGTCAGGGTAGGCCTTGTCAAAATGGTAAGATTTGAAAGAAATGAGAGAGTCATAAAGCTATCGAGGGAAGTGTTCTAGATAGAGAGGACAGTCATTTCAAAGCCAGTACAAAGGCATTAATGTGGCATACGCCTGCTCTGTGCTAGCCAAGTAGGCCTATGTGGCTGGAACAGAGTGAACCAAGGGGAAAGTGAAAGGAGTTGTGGCACAGAAATGGCAAAGCCCTTTCTTGCTGGAGGTCATTCTGAGAGCCATGATGAGTTGTGGCTTTTACTTTGAGTGAATTGAGAGATATTTTAGGGCTCTTTTCCTAGATCTTCAGAGTTCCTATCATTCCATTCTTAGCCCTGATTTCTTTTTTTTTTTTTTTTTAATTATTATTATACTTTAAGATCTAGGGTACATGTGCACAATGTGCAGGTTTGTTACATATGTATACATGTGCCATGTTGGTGTGCTGCACCCATTAACTCATCATTTACAATAGGTATATCTCCTAATGCTATCCCTCTCCCCTCCCCTCTCCCCACAATAGGCCCTGGTGTGTGATGTTCCCTACCCTGTGTCCAAGTGTTCTCGTTGTTCAGTTCCCACCTATGAGTGAGAACATGTTGTGTTTGGTTTTCTGTCCTTGAAATAGTTTGCTCAGAATGATTGTTTCCAGCTTCATCCATGTCCCTACAAAGGACATGAACTCACCCTTTTTTATGGCTGCATAGTATTCCATGGTGTATATGCACCACATTTTCTTAATCCAGTCTGTCACTGATGGACATTTGGGTTGGTTCCAAGTATTTGCTATTCTGAAGAGTGCCACAATAAACATATGTGTGCATGTGTCTTTATAGCAGCATGATTTATAATACTTTGGGTATATATCCAGTAATGAATGGCAGGGTCAAATGGTATTTCAAGTCCTAGATCCTTGAGGAATCGCCACACTGTTTTCCACAATGGTAGAACTAGTTTACACTCCCACCAACAGTGTAAAAGTGTTCCTATTTCTCCACATCCTCTCCAGCACCTATGGTTTCCTGACTTTTTAATGATAGCCATTCTAACTGGTGTGAGATGGTATCTCATTGTGGTTTTGATTTGCATATCTCTGATGGCCAGTGATGATGAGCAATTTTTTCGTGTCTGTAGGCTGCATAAATTTCTTCTTTTGAGAGATGTCTATTCATATCCTTTGCCCACTTTTTGATGGGGTTGTTTGATTTTTTCTTGTAAATTTGTTTAAGTTATTTGTAGATTCCGGATATTAGCCCTTTGTCAGATGGGTAGATTGTAAACATTTTCTCCCATTCTGTAGGTTGCCTGTTCACTCTAATGGTAGGTTCTTTTGCTGTGCAGAAGCTCTTTAGTTTAATTAGATCCCATTTGTCTATTTTGACTTTTGTTGCTATTGTTTTTGGTGTTTTAGTCATGAAGTGTTTGCCCATGCCGATGTCCTGAATGGTATTGCATAGGTTTTCTTCTAGGGTTTTTATGGTTTTAAGTCTAACATTTAAGTCTTTAATCCATCTTGAATTAATTTTTGTATAAGGTGTAAGGAAGGGATCCAGTTTTAGCTTTTTACGTGTTTCCCAGCCCTGATTTCATCTCTTCTGAAAGCTCTCCCCTGACTACCTTATGTGGTTGCCTTTCCATCCTATTTTTTTATTCACTTCCCTTGATTTTTCTTTCATATATTAATATGTATTTGTTACCAAAATTATTTTATGTATTCATTTATCTTTTGTCTGCCTATTTTGTTTATAGATTTTCTTCACTAGAAGGCAAAGTCCAGGAGGATATTAATTCTGTCTTGTTATTTCTATATTCCCAGATCTTAGAACAGTGCCTGACATATAGTAGGCACTCAGTAAATATTTGCTAAATATATGGTTGTATTGAAATGCCAATAATCACCTTATATGTGTGTTTTATCCAGGAACATTCAACTGTTCAGAACTAATCTTAGAAAAGTAAAAAGATAATTGGGCCCACACATGTTTGGATTTGTGTGTGGAAGAAGACACATGCAGAGGCGTAAAGGATATTTTTAAAGGATGATATCAACAGTTAATTATGGAATTTAAACTAGTCATGATGGCAAGTGAAGATGAACACAGTAATAGATAATGAAAACTTAGGAAAGTCAATGAACTTGTGGTCCTAAGGAGTCAAAGCATTGATTTCAGACTACTAGAGATGGAAGCTGTGGAGCCTGGTGGTGGTGTTTATAGTGGGCTTTCTGAAATTAAGAGATCTTGTTAATTTCCTCTTGTTAACTATGAAGACACTCTAAGTGATCTCTCTGCCTTTAGTATTTTTTCCCTTTAATCTGCCCATTCTACCCCAGTGTGTTTATTTCTCTAAAATGCAACTCAGATATACAATCAACTCCTTATAAAATTCCCTTAACGAGTCCTCACATCTCTGAAACTGATTCTCTTGACTTGCAAACACTTTCTTGATGCGGACTTTGCCTAATTTCTTCTTCAACATTATCTCATGGAGTTTCACCCAAGTCACTTAGGTGCAGATAAAAATGACCTGATGTTACATACTGTGCAACATGACTTTGCACATATATTTTTTCTGCTTTTAAAGCATTCTTTCCTTATTTCTTTTTACCCAATAAACCCTAATTATCCTAAGACTTAAGTAGTTCCTTCTTCCGTGAAGCCATCTTTACTGTTTGCAGAATTAATGTCTCTATTCCCTGCTCTACTTTTGCATCTCATCCATTTTTTCTTATTTTTTATTATGCATATTGTCATAATATGCCTTCTCTTCTGTAAGGCAGCAATCCTAAGGAAAAGGAACGACTGAATTTTGTTTTAACATTGATGAATCATATTCCCTCAATAAATATTTATTTGCTGAATAAATGCATGCATAAATGGAAGACTAAACTAATAAACTTGTTAGGTCAGTTAATCGTGACTTCCAAAGATGCTTTTTGTTTATTTCAGTACAGACCAGAGACAGTAGATATTCAACTATTTGCTGCCAATTGTAGCTTTATTGCTTCTTGCTATTCTGGAATAATTGAATTTTAACACTTCCTTGGAAAATACTGCAGTGCTATGTAAATACAGGCCATTGCCACACAATATCTTTTATCTCCCTGTCTTTGCTTGTTTTTTTCAGCCAGAATTATCCAACAAAATCTGGCCTTAAAATGATTTTGTTGGAACAAACTAGTTTCACAGAATGGAAGTAAAAAATTTAATTAAGGACAAGGTGTAATATTAACAACAAATGATTTGGTACTGTTTTGTTATTAGCAAAAAAGTTGCTCAATAAACTAGGCAAAAAATGACAAGGAAATGAAAGTAGACCTTTTAAAAGCAATTTAAAATAAATTGTCCATAATAAAGTGGAAATTAATTATGATGATTATTAATGAAAAGATTATTCTGTTTTGTGGAGAAGTTGCTTACGAAGTGATTAGTATATATTTCATTAGTATCTTTCTTTTGGTGTTGGACAGAATTAACAGATGGAAAATATACTTTCAGAATGTCTGCTAAATTGTGACTATGGGTTTACTAAATATGTCAAAAAAAAAGACTGACCACTGGCAGATGTGCATAAAAACAAAGAAAACCTTTATATAACAAGAAAAGTCCATAAGTTTTAAATGATGTCAAAATACACAGGAAAATAAGGCATGTGTGAGTATGGTAGCTGGTGGCATTGTCAATAAAATCACCTTGCTTGGCATACTTCAGACCTATTTGTCATGGATAAAATCCTATAAGTTTGTGAAAATGTGCCAAGCTAATGACACCTACAACAATTTAAGTTGAATTCCTCAGAATTTCAAGATTTTTCACAATCAAATGCAAATGACATGATCTCTTTGAAATATGGCTACTTCTTGTTTCATTCAAATAATTTTTCAGGCTTTCTGTCAGGCACCATTCATTGCCTGAAACATCTAAGAAGAAACACAGATTTTTTTTTTTTTTTTAATGTGTGTCTAACTGAAAATAAAAGAGATTTACTCTTTCTAGCTACAACTATTAGATTTTACTTTTCTTTTTATGGGAAAATTGTTGCTCGGCTTTCTTGGGAAAATTGCTTTTGAATTAAGATACTGAGACTTGGTACAAAAGGTAGTGTAACATTTTCTTCAAGCTTATCTCTCTGCAATTAAGTAATCAGAAAGCACAGACATTCATAATAGGCTAAAAATAATTTTGTTTACATAATTTTTAAATTATGAGAATGATTAACAACAGTGAAAAAAAAGATTCACCCACAAGCATAATCCATTTCTTATTCATCAAGATGGATCATTTGAAAGCTCAATTTACTTTCTAAAAGTGAATAAAAATTTAACGAATAAGGAGGACATTAAAGAATGTAAGATACTCACAGCTGTGGATATAGAAAAGAAAAGAAAGTACAAGAAGAACAGAGAAATAGAACTTTAAGAACATGGAAAGTACTGTTTTTCTCCCAAATTTAATAGTTCAATAGATGATAAAAAAAGTTAGTGTTTAGTTTCTTATAGTCCACTGTATAATTTTACATTAAATGTAATGTTTCCTTTCCTTTTTTTTTTTTTTTTTTTTTGAGACAGGGTCTCACTTTGTCACTCAGGCTGGAGATCAGTGGTTTGCCCTTGGCTCATTGCAGCCTCAACCTCCCAAAGTTCAAGTGATCTTCCTGTCTCAGCTCCCCCAAGTAACTGGGGCTACAGGCGCAGACCACCACACCAGCGAACTTTTGTATTTTTTGTAAAAATGGGGTTTCACTATGTTGCCCAGGCTGATCTTGAACTCTTGAGCTCAAGCAATCCACCCACCTTGGCCTCCCAAAGTGATAGGATTACAGGCATGAGCCACCACACCCGGCCCAAATGTAATATTTTCATATGACAATTCATTTTACTGTATCTTATAGTGATGATTAACTAATGATTAAAATAATTATAATTAATACTATTGATGCTTGGGAAAAAGTGATATCAGGCTGACCAATGAAAGCATGTCCAAATTACCATGGCCTGGTCTGCAAGAAGCTTGAGCCCACTAAGTTGCATTCTAATGTAAACATATTTTTGCTGAGAGGCTTGAAAAATTCATTTTACCTAGCCCAAACCCTCTAAAAGGCCTAGAGAAAGATAGCTTATATCTCTTTATATGCCTCTTAGGCTCTTGGTGTGTGATAGGTACTATCTTTACCATAAATCTTGGAAAACTGATTATTTAAAACAAAATGAATGCACTTTATCTTGTTAAATAACATGTTATTTGATTGCATATTTAGGAATATGTTATGCTTCATTATAAATTATACCATACTGTTGCTAGAATACTAGAAGTAAATTTTTTTTTTTTTTTTTTTTGAGATCGAGTCTCGCTCTGTCGTCCAGGCTGGAGTGCGGTAGTGCAATCTCAGCTCACTGCAATCTCTGCCTCCTGGGTTCAAGTGATTCTCCTGCCTCAACCTCCTGAGTAGCTGGAACTACAGGCATGCACCACCACACCCAGCTAAATTTTGTATTTGTAGTAGAGATGGGGTTTTGTCATGTTGGCCAAGCTGGTCTTGAATTCCTGACCTCAGGTGATCTGCCCACCCCGGTCTCCCAAAGTGCTAGGATTACAGGCATGAGCCACCGTGCCCAGCCAGAAGTAAATTTTAAATAACAGAATACTACAGGTGTTACAATAATACTTGCATTTACTTTGAGCTACTTGGAGATCTATTTTGGGGGAGGGATTTTGCTTCTACAGAATGGAGTTACAGGTATCAAGTTAAGCAAGTGTGGGATAAATGTTGGCCCATTTTAAGAAAATCTTTAAAAGATACTACTTGTATTATAGAGCAGTGGAGTAGACATTGCTAGTGTTTGCCACACAAACATATCTGCTATTGGAAAAGGCTCTTTCTTTTCCTACTCCAGTGTGATTTTTCAGTCCATTAATCACAGTTCTCTCATTCTCAAGAATGAAAGGATAGCATTTAGTCCTAGCTGAGACATCCAAAGGCAGGAATCTAAAAGAGACAATCTGTGAATTTCTGCCACTTCATTTTCTCTGGCCCTGTTTCCTGTGGCCTGGTGTTTCACCTCTTCTGTGATTCCATGGATTGCATTAGTCTGTGTTCTTAAACGAATCTTCTTTCAGTACTTCCAGGTTTTCAAATGTTCCTACCCCTGGAAAATTAATGAGAGCCGGGATACCCAGAGGAGGCTGCTGCTCATAAAGCAGGAAGCCAGAACCAAGGAAAGGGTGAGAAGTTGCCTATGGCACAGAGGCTCACATATAACTTTGCTGAAGCCTCTTCCAAGCTACTTTGGGACTTGCTGTCTGGGGTGCTGGTGCCCAATTTATAGAGCCATTATGACATCTTGGCTTACATGATTCTGAGAAGGGTACACAGGAATATTTTTTTCTTTACAAAGAATTAGGCTTTCTATATTAAAGCAGGTGGTCTGTTATGCTGAGGTGACATTTTAACCTAAATATGTACAATTGCTATCATGAGTTTTATATAAATGTCGAATAAACCAACCTATTCTGAGATATAAACTTTACAATTGCCAGATACCATAAAAATCCTTGCTGGCTTACCTCCAATATGTTGTAAGTGAAGATTTAGAAACCAAACATCTTGATGAAGAAGAGTAGGTTTAACATCTCACAAGTCCACCATGGACATTGTTTCTTCTTACATAAAAGTCAGTAAAGTATAAACTCTGTTTCTGTGACTTTTCATTAGCTTTTCATCTCAAAGGCAAGAATTGTTTATGGGCCAGGCTCTAATATCTCAATATTGATTGCCACTTTTTAAGGCTTCTTCAGAGATTTATCAAAACACTTGCACAAGAATCAGAGTGGTCAGAAATTGCTTTCTGAGAGCAAATGTCTATTTTGAGTGCAAAGTTAAAAAAAAGAGGGGAGCTGTGACCTAACCACCTTGCTTTTTCACTTTTACTGGCACCATTAATTAATTACAGCTCTTAGATGTTTTCCTGCCTTAGTAAATAATAAAGTAAACATCTTTTTCTGTGTTTACCCTGTGGTCATCAGGAGCGAGTTAGAGGGCAAAGGGAAGCTAGATAAAACCTGCTGCTGAGGACTGTAATCTCAGGCTTGACTTCTGTAGCCATAACTTGCTTTCTATCAGTTGGTGTATTGCCTCAGGAAACTGCAATAAAGCAGCTACAGGCCATGATTCTTAAATTTGACATACCTTGGCTAAGATAAGTAAGCTTATATGGGGTCTACAGCTTCTTCTTATCTTTAACATCTGTTTGTCCAAGAGAATTATGAACTCATCCATTGCATTTGCTTAAACTTCCCTTCTAAAGAAATTGGGTTCCAGACCCTGGACTCAGCAAGGCAGACATCCGCAAGCCACATAAGTCATGAGGGCTGTGAGACTGGTGGGTGAGATACAGGACAGGAAGTGTAGGGAAATTAAAAAGGCACCATCAAAGGCTGAACTAAGATTGAATGCTCAGTGAATAGTGCAGTATCAGGGCCTTTCTGAAGAGGAATGTCAGGGACACTGAAATACATCTCAGGATAGGGGACTGGAATCTGGAGATGCAATAATAGAGCAAACTGGTCTTCAGTCACTCAGACCTAGACTCTAATGCATCAGGGGATCTTGCCAGTGCCTGCAGATCTGGCTATCCTCTGCAGGGAGGCTGGTCAGATCCCCTGAAGCATTGGATCCTAGATCTGGGTAATTTTCACAAGGAACTGTGCAGCTTTTGGTTGGAGATACAGCTGATTAGGGCTGATTTACACAATATTCTCCAGACCTTGCCTATGGGTGAATTAAGTGTGGGACTTCACCGGTCTAACCATTAGATTATAATGTATTCAGGAGCATTTTAGAACTGGCAGTTAGACTTCTATGAACATTAGCTTCTCCAAGACAAATCCTTAGTGAACCAGATACTGAATCTGACCCTGACAATTTTATGAATTCTGAACATTCCTCAGAACCTTCCGTTTCCAATATAAAACAGTAGGGCAGGTCCCTGAGGTCCAGGTAGAAGATAGATTTTCAGTGGCCTAAACATACTAGAGAGGAATAAAGTATAAAAGCCCAGGTGGATTCACATGAATGGTAGTAATTACCAACAAAAAGTCACCAGACCAGCCAGGCATGGTGGCTCACACCTTTAATCCTAGCATTTTGGGAAGCTGAGGCAGGTGGATTGCTTGAGCTCAGTTCGAGATCAGCCTGGGAAACATGGTGAAACTCTATCTCTACTAAAATACAAAAAATTAGCCAGGCGTGGTGGCACGTGCCTATAATCACCGCTACATGGGAACCTGAG
The DNA here is from genome assembly GCF_003255815.1 of Theropithecus gelada. Taxonomy (NCBI): domain Eukaryota; kingdom Metazoa; phylum Chordata; class Mammalia; order Primates; family Cercopithecidae; genus Theropithecus; species Theropithecus gelada. The sequence goes on from NC_037673.1 coordinate 94,939,173, forward strand.
GCAGGAGAACTGCTTGAACCCAGGAGGTGGAAGTTGCAGTGAGCCGAGATCATGCCGCTGTGCTCCAGCCTAGGTGACAGAGCGAGACTCTGTCTCAAGAAAAACAAAACAAAAGACAAAAACAAAAAACAAACACCAAAAACCAAAAAACAAATAAAGTCACCAGACTGATGTCTTCTATGACTTTTATGAGCTTTAAGTACTTGTCTTCAAGCTCTTAGCATGAGTTGATGATGCTTATATATTATAAGGTGCATCACTTTTTTTTTGTGGTCTGTGTTTGATTTTTAAAAATGCATAAGGCAAAGAAGTAGTGAGAATGGGGACCATAGTTTCTCTAAAAAGTGAGTGAAGACATGCAATGCTGATTCTGTCATGACATTGAAGCTAAAATAGTCATACTGTCAATCAAACATAGATATAGCCCATCTAAAAAGAATTATTGGCCAGGCACAGTGTCTCATGCCTGTAATCCCAGCACTTTGGGAGGCTGAGGCAGGTGGATCACCTGAGGCAAGGCCAGCCTGGTGAACATAGCAAAACTCCATCTCTACTAAAAATACAAAAAATTAGGCATGATGGTAGGTGCCAGTAATCCCAGCAACTTGGGAGGCTGAGGCAGGAGAATTGTTTGAACCCGGGATGCGAAGGTTGCAGTGAGCCAAGATTGCGCCATTACACTCCATCCTGGGCAACAAGGGCAAAACTTCGTCTCCAAAAAAAAAAAAAAAAAAAAAAAAAAGAATTATTTGAGCAAGTAATATTTTGCAAAGTGTGCTATTAATCTCATTTTTATTTTTCTCTCTTTGGGAAAGAGAAACTTGACTATAATATTTAGTATAGGATACAAGATTTACCAATTTTAGGCATTTTTATGGAAGTACTTGCATAAATTCTTTAACTGCATGCTTTATAGCAACCAAAATACCTTTTAGACCAAAAGAATCTTTATTACAAAAGGACAATTTAAATATGGATATTGACATTCATATATCTTAATAAATGTAGTTATAAATATATTTAGTTATCAACTCCAAAGATTATACCACGGATTTATGATATGTACTTTCATTTTTATAATTTAAAATTTTTAATTATTATGGGCAAATAATTGTGTATAACTATGGGCTACATGTGATGTTTTGATACAGGTATACAATGTGTAATGATCAAATTAGGGTAATTGGAGTATTCATCATATTGAGCATTTATACTTTGGGTTAGAAATTTTCCATTTCTATTCTTTTCTATAGCTTTTATTTAAATCTATATAGTAAGTTATCTGGGAAGCTTTAGTCCTTATGACTAAGGTTTTGAATCATTTTTTCCTCAGGTTTTAATGACTTTCTGTGTGTCTCATGGTTGCATTCCACTGGATTTGGTAGGAAAGGATCACTTTCAATAGATGGCACACATTGGTTTTGTGTCTAGTAGGTGTCAGCATTGTGATAAGCATTGGGAGCATAAGTGAAGAAAAATGAGTCAGGTCCTGCACCCCCAGAGATTAAAATTTAATTTGAAAAGAACACATTATTTGGATAGTCTTTTAAACATCTCTGAAATTGACACTGTAAATAATGCTGTGGAAGGGAGTAATGAGATACTGTCAAGGGGTGACTTGACCTAGGTAAGGAAATTAGGGGCAGGCCTCCCTGAGAGACGAGGGGTCATTAAGGGAAGTGAATATTTCAGGCAGTAAGAAGAGAGCATGCAAAGCCTCATGGTTAAATTGTTTTAAAGGTATTCCTGCTTCAGTCCTCTCTGCAAAGCGTAATTCTAACTATTCATTAGAGAGCAATGCTCTGTTTTGTGTGATGCTGTGGCTTTCCAATGTTAGCATTCCTGACTATATCTTTGTTGTCTACTGTAGTCAGCATTTTGTCCTCTCTACATAAATTATGTCAAATATTAAAGTCAAAACAAAATACAACAGAAATATCTCCTGCTTCTCCTTGAGGAGTTATAAAATAAACCATAAAATAAGTGTTGTTAAGGAAAGCATCCTAGAACCAGTCCCCTGACACTTGGACAAATCTCTGACCCAGTTGTTTAAACCAGATACTGGCAATTCTGCTTTATAACCATGTTGTGTTTTGAAAGATAATTTGTAAAACTGTTCCGTAAAACCTGGAACTGATTTTTCTATAGAAATAAGCTTTTCAAACTTTAATGCAGTTTTCATACCAATTTGTCCACAACATTTAAGGCAAAGAGAGAAAAGGAGGAACAAAGTGTTTGCGAATGTTATATCATTGTTACCATGTATTTGACAGAAAGCTATTTTATCATTTAACCCTCATAATCAAGTGAGGAGGTATTAGAATTCTTATGCTATAGGTTTTTATAGACTAATACTTTTCCAATTTACAACTTAAAATGTAGGAGTGCATCTTCCTTTCTTTAGCTGTATCAGTGACGTTAGGCAGGAAAATTTTTTCTTTTGAAGAGAGGGACTGGGGTGTTTGCTTACTCCTAGTTAAAATTGGTGGCATAACTAGGAAGAAGTGGTGAGAGAGGTGTAAACTGACAGGGGGAGTTTTTCAGGGCATCAGATCAATCACCATTATGCTCACAACCACCATCTCCCAAGAACACCTCCCAAGCCAACCTTATAAATACCTTCACCATTGCAATTACAACCACTTGCTATTGCTAACCACACCACAGCTATCAGGAAAATACCAATACTGCTTCCTCTACCTTACTATTATCTCAACCATCCTCCCAATATTACTACTGCTTCCTCTACTGTTGACAGTCACCATCATCTTCCTGATGACCCCTGTATAGCTAGGCAGCTCCTCACTCCTCTTTGTAAATATGCCTGGATTTAAACACAAAGAATTCTGATCATAGTTTTAAAGTTCTCTGCAGTCCACCCATAGCCCCTTGAATTAGAGAAGAAAACCATGAATGAGTAGGTGAAAAACTATACATGTGTTCCCTAGAGAAAATCACTTGACCATGGGAATAAAGAGGTAGATGAAAGTAATATTAACTGAATGAGAAAAAGCTACCACAGAAGAGATTAAAGATCAAATCAGTCAACAGTGTCAAAGGAGGCTGGTTATAATTAGAGAAATTGAAGGAGAAATAAATGAGAGAGCTTGGAGAATCAAAATTGAGGGGGGGAGGAAATTAGCAAAATTTGCCATTTTGTTTTAATGTGACTAGTAGAAATACATGGGATAATGTAGATAATAATCATTCAGAACAAAATATAAAATTAAAACTAAACAGGGATAGAAATAAGAAAACTACAGTGGTTCTGGGTAATCTCCTATCATGTTCTCCTCCTTCACTGTTAATGTATAGCAATATTGGTCAAACCCCACAATTTCTGCCTATTTATTGTTTCTCCTCTGGCTGGTAGGGAGAAGGGAAAAGCTCCTGGGTAGTCCTCTGATATTACTTGTCCCTGCCCGTATCTCATGCTGAATTGTAATCCCCAGTGTTGGAGGTAGGGCCTAGTCGGGGGTGATGGGATCGTGGGGGTGGATTTCTCATGAATGGCTTAACACCACCCTCTTGATGCTGTCCTCACCATAGTGAGTGACTTTTCATGAGATCTGGCTGTTTAAAACTGTGTGGCCGGCCTCTCTCTCTCTATCTCTTGCTTTTGCCCATGTGATGTGCAAGGTCCTGCTTTGCTTTTCACCATGACTGTGTTTCCAGAGGAGTCCACAGAAGCAGATGCCGGCACTATGTTTCCTGTACAGCCTGCACACCTGTGATCCATCTAAATGCCGCCCCGCCCTCCTTTTAAAAAATAATTACCCAGTCTCAGGTATTTCTTTATATAAATGCAAGAACGGTCAAATGCACTCTCAAATAAGTTTCTTGGATCGATCATTTCTATTTGAAATGAAACCTCAGAAACTCGCCCTTTTGAGAAACAAGGTAAAAAACATTTACCAAAAGAACAAATTGAACTACTGTTAGGCAGAGTGCATTCTGGCCCAGTTTCTTTAACAAATTCTAGGGAAAACACAAACAAACTTCAGGTCAAATGTATAATTGTGACTGCTTAAACGTAAGCCTCTGTTGACTAAGGAAAACAAACAAATACAGAGTCTCACTCTATTGCACCAGCAGGAGTGCAGTGGTGTAATCATGGCTCATTGTAACCTTCTCTCCCTCCTTTGCTCAAGTGATCCTCCCACCTCAGCCTCCTGAATAGCTGGAACTATAGGTAAGAGCCACCATGCTTAGCTCATTTTTATTTTTGTTTTTTGTAGAGAGAAAGTTTCACTATATTGCCCGAGCTTGTCTCAAACTCCTGGGATCAAGTGATCCTCCCGCCTCGGCCTCCCAAACTTCTAGGATGACAGGCATGAGCCTCTGCTACCAGCCAAAGTCAACCTTTTTAAAGAATTAAAGTTGATTTTATTCAGAAATCTTACCAAGGACTATGGCCTGAGGTCTATTGCCCAGAAGCAGCCCTCTGGAAAGAGCCTACCAGACTGCTCTGGCACAGTATTTCAGTGTGTTGTTAGTGTATTGATTCTTCGAGCACTGGAAATACTTCTTAATATTAATATGTGCATATTGAATGTATATGCATGAATATTTATATAAACATAGTTACAGTGCTCATAAAATTCAGCCTAATTAAGGGTAAAGGGAGCTTGGATACTTTTACAGATTGTAACCAATTTAATTCCCTTACATTTCTTATCCCTTTGCCATTCCTGTCTTTTGAAAATGTGTGTGCCCAATACGAACCAGTGAGCCAAATAAGCAGTGTAAGTATGTGCAAAACCTGCTTTCCGTTAAAGAAAGTCTACTTGAATTTTGATTGAAAAAGGTATTTTCTTCCCGTGGAGATGGTTGATCAAATATGTATGTAAGGGACGCAGAAAAAAAATATTTAAAATGAACCATCACAAGGAAAGAAAAATACAGTTTAAAAAAAGGAATTAAAATAGAAAGAGCAAGAAAGAAGAAAACTTTATATTCAGAAAAATTGTCTTGCCATTTCAGATAATATTCTTTTATTTTTGAAGTCATATTGAATTATTCATTAGTACAAGTAATTTAAAAAGAGTAAATTTAATATTATAACATAATGACACTTAAAAAGGGAAATTCTGACAAACAGGAAAATACTTTTCTTCACATTAATACCAGATCTGACACTATCACTTCTATAGGTAAACAATTCCTTTTTTTTTCTTTTTTTTAAATTTATTTATTATTATTATACTGTAAGTTGTAAGGTACATGTGCATAACGTGCAGGTTTGTTACATATGTATACTTGTGCCTTGTTGGTGTGCTGCACCCCTCAACTCGTCATTTACATCAGGTAAAACTCCCAATGCAATCCCTCCCCCCTCCCCCCTCCCCATGATAGGCCCCGGTGTGTGATGTTCCCCTTCCTGAGTCCAAGTGATCTCATTGTTCAGTTCCCACCTATGAGTGAGAACATGCGGTGTTTGGTTTTCTGTTCTTGTGATAGTTTGCTAAGAATGATGGATTCCAGCTGCATCCATGTCCCTACAAAGGACACAAACTCATCCTTTTTTATGGCTGCATAGTATTCCATGGTGTATATGTGCCACATTTTCTTAATCCAATCTGTCACTGATGGACATTTGGGTTGATTCCAAGTCTTTGCTATTGTGAATAGTGCTGCAATAAACATAC